>NC_069096.1:1642318-1895064 GCF_947172395.1 Bicyclus anynana | reverse complement strand
TACTCAAAGTTATACCCTCATGGATCTTTTTTAATATTTATCACAGGAACTACTGGTCCGATTTGAAAAATTCTTTCAGTGTTAGATAACCCACTTATTGAAGAAGGCTAAGGCTTTAAATTATCCTTGTATACCTACGGGAACGGGAACTACGCGGGGTGAAACCAAGCGACGTCAGCTAGTCTTTAATATTCTGCTCAACCCGCATTCATCTCAATGTCTACTCCCACAAGGAGAGAGGCGTTTAAATGGGCTGATTATCATAATGATGATAATTATTGTTTAAAATCAACTGCCATCTAGCGTGTATCATGAACAAGATAGACAAAAAATACTAAATTTTTCTTTTAGAAAAAATTATTTCAACTTTACAATATTACAAATAAACAAATTTATTTACAAAATAAAATTATCAAAAATTTAAATTTGTGGTGAACTTATAAGTACAAATATTTTTTCTAAATACTTTTAAATTTGTGTTATTATCTAACGTTTTTTTATTATTTTTTAGTTTTCTTCTGAAATCGTTAAATCATTGCTTTCTCTCTTTCCTTTGATATTATGTTTATAATAAGCTTCTTGATTAAAATAGTATACTATAGTTTACGAGTAGGTATAATATTGAAGGAAGAACATAGATACATTCTTAGATCTATGTTCTGTTCTACCTTCATTTCCTTCCTTCCTTCATAGGGTCTGATATTCATAGCATAGCACATTTTATTCTAGTATTAAAATAGTTTTTCAATCAATCAATCAATTGTATTAAATCTTAAGTATTCAATGCGTTATGCTAGCAAGAAAAGTATTTTCCATTATATTCTTCTATTCTAAAATAAAAGCCGGAACTAGTAAATATCAATGTTACTTACACTTTCTTAGTACCAGGATGAAGCAAGGATCCCCTGTTTCCCGGCTCATGCAACGGTTCGGCATGACCGTTAGTTAGTTGATTTACTTCTCCATTTCCAAGTGGTTGGGCCGACGACTTGCCAGGACTAACATGGACCTCCCCATTCACTCGGATCTCTACTTCGACGTGACCAGTATTATGGACAGCTGCTTCCACTTGAGTAACTTGAGCCTTAGCTGGAGATGGATCAGCAATTTGCACTGAGTCTTGAGTCATTTTTACAAGTCTTTATACACTTCTATTAGAAACACAGTAACTGATTATCTATATTTCCTCTGTCTTACTGAATTAATATTAAGACTTGCAACGCAAATTACGTGCAAAAGTAAGAAACACAAACTAAATAAAAATTATTTATTATGACACATGAAGACAAGAGGAAATGCAGATAAGATTATCAGTAAATTCCATAAGTGTCTTAAGGAATTTCGATAGTCAGAAATTTAGAATTTATCTCACTATACAATAGTTTGTAGACGTGGAACCCTCAAGGATATGGGGCCAAAATGCCGGACTCAAGTCGGTATAGAAACGAAATTATCATGTTATCATAATATTATATCGTTAATTGCTTGATATGTTTTATGTCTCACGTATCGATGAATCAATTGATTAGAAATCGCCAAGTGGATTTTGTTACAATTGTCCAGCTGCTTACTTCATATCAGAAGTTTGCGTTTTATCATCAAGGTCGATATATACTTCATTTTATTTTAATATTATGATATTTACCTCGTTATATATTGTGCATATCTTTATTTCTATTAGAAGTGAAAATTATTGCTTATCCCTACAATTCTGGTCGCCAACTCATCTATTTGGGAAAATAACTTTCGAATGATTTGGACAATAATTTTGATTATTTAGATAATATTTTTTTAAAACTAAAAGTATAAAAAGATTGTTTTTAATTAATTAGAATTAAAGATATCTAATAAAAATACGTAAAACGTTCTTAATCTAATTTATTCACTTAATATAATTCAAAAGGTAAAACTTAAAGTTAGATACATCACGTAATATGCCCGAAATGAATTATACTGGAAATGTACACAAAGGACTTATAATATGTAGTCTAAAGGTAGGTAACAGTGGCGAAGGATGGAATTTAGATGAAGGTCCCAACAAAGAAAATTCATATAGCGTGACACAAACTCCGGTTTCTCATATATTTAGATACAGTATGTAGTGTTTGTGTCCACTAAATAGATAGATACCTACACTACACTACATACATTTAGTAGACACAAACACTACACAGTACAACAATTAATATGCAATAATTTTTAAAGGTAATAGGTAATAAGATCACTTTAAATATTAAAATAGCCTCAATTCTTCTTTCATGATTATTTTTTAAAAATAAAAAATAAATATACTTATACAATACACATCACTATCTAGCTCCAAAGTAAGCATACAGAGTAGTTTGTGTTATGGGTACTAAGATGGTTGATATTATAATATTAATATACAAATATATACTACATATAAATACTTATATAATGTATAAATACACACAGACATATTTACTAAAATACTAAACCTAATATGAACAAATGAAATTGTATAAAAGATAAGATTCTAAGATATCATTGCCTACGAACTGAATAGGCAAATACTGCAAAAGCATTGGTTTTGAGTTATTTAGTAGATTCAGTAGTCCAAGTTCAGTTCATGTTGGAGACACAGTAGTCTCTTGCTGTGTGACCACCTCATCATCTCTCTGGAAGAGGTAGCTGGTGCCGGGTGTTGGTGAGGAGCTCCCTGGTTGTGGCGCGTAGGTGGGCTGGTAGCTCGGTCGGTTCTGGCCGTAGCGGTCGTATGTAGTGTCCTGAACTTGGGTGACCTTAGAGTCCAAATGGGCGACACCGCTGAAAGAATAATAATCTTTTTAACATAAAAAATTAACCGACTTAAAAAGACAAATTTTCAGTTGTTTTGTTTTTAATACAAAATTACTAAACCGATTTCCCAATCTCGAAGTATAGTCTTTCATACAAAAACCGGATTTTTAAAATTGGTTAATAAATCATGATGTAACAAACATTAAAAAAAACACAAGCATCGAATAGAGAATCCTTTTTTTTTTTTAAAATAACTAGGATATTTTGTTAAGTGCTTATAGATACATGATACTAAAAATCAATTAAGCTTTTTTTAAATTTTTATCTGTCTGTTTGTATGTCAGTCTATCTGTTTGTATGTCAGTCTCACTGTTTGTATGTCAGTCTCACTGTTTGTATGTTAGTCTCACTGTTTGTATGTCAGTCTCACTGTTTGTATGTCAGTCTCACTGTTTGTATGTCAGTCTCACTGTTTGTATGTCAATCTATCTGACTGTCCTGGCTAATTTGGAACGACTGAACCGATTTTAACAGGAACTTCACTGGTAGATAGAAGAGGTTTTTGAGCAACGTATATGATACTTTTAATCCCCAGAAAATCTATGGTTCCCACGGGCAAAACTGAATTTCACGTGGACGCAAAACGATTATTATATATTTTTTGTAAAATAATCTATGATTAGGATATGATGTGACGAGATAATGTTCATAAACAGAGCCAAACCGTGTCTCAATCTCCCCAACTCCCTCCCCCCCCTCCCCAACTCCCCCTTTCCTTATAGGAGCAAGGAGGCCTTTCCCAAATCCTTATTACCTCTGATCTCTATAAGGTCTTCTCTCTCCAACATTACGCCAGCCGCTGGACTGGCCGTACCCGCCCACATCCTGGTATCCTCCTCCTCCCGCGTACACGGAGCCACGGTATCCCGGGTCCCTGTATCCGCTGTACCCTCCGCTGTAGCCGGAAGAGTATCCGACGTTCTGATAACTGCCACCAGTTGTCACAGGCCTGGAAAAAAATATTATATATGAAAATCATCATCATCATCATATCAGCCGATCGACGTCCACTGCAGGACATAGGCCTTTTGTAGGGACTTCCAAACATCACGATACTGAGTCACCTGCATCCAGCGAATCCCTGCGACTCGCTTGATGTCGTCAGTCCACCTGGCGGTGGTCGACCAACACTGTGCTTACTAGTGCGGGGTCGCCGTTCCAGCACTTTGGGACCCCAACGTCCATCGGCTCTTCGAATTATGTGCCCCGCCCATTGCCACTTCTGCTTCGCAACTCGTTGAGCTATGTCGGTGACTTTGGTTCTTCTGCGGATCTCCTCATTTCTGATTCAATCACGCAGGGATACTCCTAACATAGCTCGTTCCATCGCTATCGCATACAGAAAAACCTTTAACGCACACATTTATCGTAAGGAACAGCCCACCTCCCTCCATACAAGAGAGGAGATATGGAACATAGACATATAGATTTTTAGGAGTGTGAATTTCATCCTACTCCTAACAAGTTAGCCCGCTTCCATCTTAGGCATCATCACTTACCATCAGGTGAGATAGTAGTCAAGGACTAACTTGTAGAAAATAAAAAAAAATACGCTTTCCAAAGAGGGTTGGCGGGCATGCGGCAATTCATTAACGACGGCCTCCGTGGCGCAGTGGTTTGCGCGGTGGATTTACAAGACGGAGGTCCTGGGTTCGACACCCAGCTGGGCTGATTGAGGTTTTCCTAATTGGTCCAGGTCTGACTGGTGGGAGGCTTTGGCCGTGGCTAGTTACCATCCTACCGACAAAGACGTACCGCATCAGGCGATTTAGCGTTCCGGTACGATGTCGTGTAGAAACCGAAAGGGAAGGGGGTGTGGATTTTCATACTTCTCCTAACAAGTTAGCCCGCTTCCATCTTAGATTGCATTATCACTTACCATCAGGTGAGAATCAAGGGCTAACTTGTAAAGAATAAAAAAACACGGCCACTATCAGATGTCAATGATAATGTCCGGGACCGAAGGGTTAACGTGCTCTCTCAAGCACGTAGGTGTAGGCACTAACAAAATCCCAATTCCAGGTTGAAAATGTTTATTGATAATAATTTCTTGGATTAAATTGCTCAACAATAAGGCATTTGACACTTTTTAAAATTGACTTAAATTGTTTATTAGAGTGCTACTAGATTGAAACAGTTAAAATATACATGAAACAATTAAAATATATACGATCATGATCGACCGCGTCTTGGCTCATATTGTCAAAAAAATGTTTGTAAACTAATTTTTTTATGTATTCATGTATAATTTTCAATAGTTTGAAAAAATATATCTATAATCTATTATGATACATGAATACATAAAAAAAAAAATTTAAAACATTTTTTGACAATATGAGCTAAAACGCTGTCGGTCATGATGGTCTGTATTTTAACTGTTTCATGACGTCACGTAAACACAAACCTTAATCAAACGGAGTGTTTGACAAAATTATTAGTTTGACATCGTGGTGGACTACCTGGCCTAACCCCTGTCATTCTGAGAGGCGACTCGTGCTGAGCAGTGAACCCAATATGTGTAGAAAATAGGTTGCGCGACTTATTTTCGTGAAGAGTGGGGACTCAGAGAGGGGTAGCGATCGGTTGGCGGGAACGACTTGCGATATAAGGAGCCCGTCGTACGGTCGGCTTCAGTGTGCTCGCGTTCGCGCAGTCCACATTACTTGTTGTGTAATTCTTAATGGGTTACTTGGGATAGGCAGCGAGAGTGACTTGTGTGAAAAAGGGGAGTGTTCGTTAACTGTCAAAGGCGCTTTTAACCCTACACAGAATGTTCACTAGTGCGTGAATCCACCAAAGGTCATTCTCTGCCATTCTAGGGTCTTATTTTTGTTACAGTTTGATTTGTTAATTATGTTGTCCTAACAAATGTTGTGAACCATAACCATTGTGCGACATTGGTTTTCTCATTTTTGTAATCCACTTCTGAGTCTGCTAAAAGGCTTATAATGATGAGAGAAGAGAACATACCTGGCATATTGCTGCTGACCATAAACAGTGGAGTCAGGGCGTCCAGAAGCGAAGTAGTACCCGCGCCCGGCCGAGTCCCAGCCCGCTTGACCACGGTACGTCTCATCCCAAGGGCGGAAACTGGAAACAATAGTATTTGTACATATAAATCGTGCGCATTTACTTGACACCTGGCCACCAAACACAAGCAAACGTCATTCGAGTGTTAAGTTAATCCGCATAAGTTACGAGTAGCACCAGAGGTGTGCATAAGGTTTTTAACTAAGGGTAGACTACAAAATTTAATAAAAAAAATTCAACCGACTTCAAAAACATAAAACGTACCGACTAAACTAAAAAGCGAAAATTAACATCATATTATATTCCTGCTAATTTGCTGTTGATTACATCAATTTGTAGGCGTAGGGCCTTGGCGCTTTGCTGTTGATTACCTGCTGATCAATTAGAAGGCGGTGCTATGCCCGTGTCTTGTTAATTTAAGCCGTTTCTGAAAGAACACTATCTGAAAAGCCGAATTCTTTATGATATCTTTACATGGCTTGAATTAATACATCACCGGGTTAGCACCGCCTTCAAATTCCTTTTTTTGAAGTCTGTTAAAAAAACGTGTAACTTGAACCTGCTGCCGTATGCGCCTAACGAAGCTTTTTACCCTTCCATATCAATCAATTAATCAATCAATCAATTGAACACATACGTACTTTGATACCTTTGCACTATCGATCTTCTTATCCTGACAGTATTAGTATAGTCAAGTCAATCAAGAATCTCATAGCAAATTGTATAATTGGTAGCGTTACTGTTTGCTATGTCAAGGAGTCATTTAAATAAATGACTCAATTTTTTTCAGCTTACTACAAAATAGTCTATTTCTATTAAAACCACTGTAAAAAAAAAATTACAGATCGTGCGCATTAACTTGACACCTGCCTACCAACAATTATTCGAGCCAGATGTCAAATAATTTTTTTTTAATTTATAAACTAACATACATATTGGGTGTGAAAAAAAAGAATAGGAATGATGTCAAGGTTTCAATATTTTGATTTATGTGAGACTTTTGGGCAAATGAGGTCAATATTAAATCAATTAAAAATCATATAACGTAATTGGAAAAAAAATGAAATAAAATACATTGTAGCTTTCTTACATTGACATTTCGATGTGATATTTTTCGTAAACGCACAAATAACAAAAATATTTGTTATTTAGTTTGAGCGCCCATACATACGCGTATTTAACGATCTCTCTCAGCGATGACGTTTTTTTTATTTATTTCTTAGTATGGGGCCTTTTTGAGTTATCCACGGCAGCGCCGCAAAATTGACCCTTTCGCTATAAGATCATTGACTGAAACAACTATCAGAATAATAAAAGTTGCCTCAAAATTCCACATGGTGGTAAACTCGTGAGCAAGGTTTTGTTGTATTTTGATACTTTATCCTTTTCGGCTTTAACCAGATTATCGTCATGTGGAACAGCAACAATTATTGCACGGTGCACTGACCATCGACTTATCATCATGTATGTATGTATCATGTATTGAAAGCTATTATATTTCGGTGTTGATTCACCTCCACGCGGGATGTGAAACCGTTAGGTTAAGTCAACCAGAATCTATCATTATCCGTCCACACAATATTTGAACGAATTTGAGGGAAAGCGATGAAAATTGGATTGATGTGTGTGACGTGCTAAACACAACAATAATGAATATGGCCGATGTTGTTCAGTGACCTGATTTACAGATAACGGTGGTAAATTGTCAGTTTCATTTACTTTTTGGATTAAAATATCCGGGTGACTAAGCTTTCTCGGTATTCTGTGAAATCGTGTAAAACATGTACAATTTCCGTAGCCTATGGGTGCAAACGGGACCTTATGGCTAAGCCAAGCCTGTACATATCAATCACTCGTTACTAGAATAGATTTTTCATTGAACATCTATCTTATTCATTCACCAATTTAATAGCTCTATTAAAAATGTAAAGTATAATAGGTTTAAAATGGAATGAAACCCAATTTCCATCGTTCCATTGCATCCTACATTAGTATCAGTGTGACAGTCTGTAGCACCACAGGGTGTGCAGCTCAATTTATGCTGCACATTGTATCATGCTAGCCACGCACCATCCAATAAGTCCACGTGCCTACAGCGCGATGGTGAGTGGCTAGCATTAAACATTTTAAGCTTAAACGAGTACAACACTCGGATCTGGCTAGCGTATTCACTTACTTTGAGTATCTTTAGTTTATAAAACACCACCAACTATGCGTAGCTATTGTGAGTAATTCTCAAGAAATTGTCATCAATGTCTTGAGAATTACTAACAATAGATCGTGATTTCGTATTCACTATTTTTTACCTACTAACTGATCAACATTGAGATTATAGGTAAAATGCCCTTTAATTTAGCTAGTTTTTGTTTGCTACTGACTACTGTCAACCATTTGTGGATATCATAGAGTACGTAGATAATGAAAATTGTCCAGCTGACTCTATAATTTTCGTTAACAATGGGCTTCACGTAATACCAAAAATGCGGTTGATATTGTTTTAAAGTTATTTTTGATAGCTAACATGTCAAAGTAAATGAATTGGTTTACAGCAAAGCTTGGTACTAAAAAGCAGTGTAAGTGTAAAGTGATGTATCTTCTTACCTATCATGAGGTCCACGTCCGATGCCCGGTCCATATCCTCCATAACCATCCGAATATCCACCCCTGTCTAAATAACCACCTCTATTGTATCTATCCTCATACAAAGGCCGTGTATAATCCGAATATGAATAATATCCATCTCTGCCATAATCATCATATCTATCCGGGTAATATCTATCATATCCAGGTCGCCTATAATAAGGGTCATCATATCTATCTCTGTAGGGATCTCTCAGAAATCGGTCGTAATAATCGGGCCTATATCTATCTCTATCATCATATCTATTTCTGTTCTTGTTTCTTCTACGATGAGGCCTATCGTCTTTGTCATCATGTTGCCTTTTGTCATCATTGTCATCAGTGCTGTTTTTGTTGTTCCTATCATTCCTGTCGTCGTATCTTCTGTTGTCGTCATCGTCGTATTTGTTTCTATCGTTTCTGTCGCTTCTGCTGCCGTATGTGGGTCTGTTAGACCGTCTGTCGTCATCTCTGCCGCGGCCTCTATCGTAATCATCATCATCGTCGTCATCATCCTCATCACATCGGCCGCATCTTGGTCTGTCATCTAATCTGTCGTAGGGTCGACCGTATCCATAACGGTCGTAATAGCTTCTTCCTTGGCGCAGTAGAGATTTTTCATCTGGAGTCAATACAGTTGATAACACTGTTTCTCCTTCTCCGTTACAGTGTATTACAAATGTAAGTGCTGTTATGCAAATCTGCAAAGTAAACAAATATAGCTAAATTATCATCTTTGATCTTTTATACAATAATTCACCCAGGGAAGTATTATCAACAAGCTTATTAATACTTGTTTCTAAAGTTGACACAGGTTTGTCTTCTCCACGAATTGCTACATTTAGTATAAGCCCGAAAAACTATTTATTTACTATAGTCCTTGACTACAATCTCACCTTTTGGTAAGCGATGATGCAATCTAGTATGGAAGTGGGCTAACTTGTTAGGAGTGGGATGTAAATCCACACCCATTTTGTTTTCCACAAGGCATTGTACCAAACGCTAAATCGCTCGGTGTTACGTCTTTGCCGCTAGGGTGGTAATTAGCCACGGCCGAAGCCCCCCACCAGCCAGACCTGGATCAATTAAGAAAAGTTCAATCGGCCCAGCCGTGGATCGAACATAGGACCTCCTTAAATCCACCGCGCACACTGCGCCACGGAGGCCGTCAAATACATTTTGATTCCGGCCATTTTGTAGTTCTTTTGGTTTATCGCGTACAGATAGACAGACAACGAGGGTTTTATAAAATATGTATTTTTACATCATCATCATCATCATCATCATTATCAGCCGATGAACGTCCGAAGCTGGACATAGGTCACTAGCATGGACTTCCAAACAAACGATCTCGAGCCGCCAGCATCCAGCGGCTCCCTGCAAACCGCTTGAAGTCTTCATATGTGTGTGTAACATATTACTGACAACCTCAGAGTAATTAGATAAAGACCTGCCTCGCAAGACATTATTTTTCTGTCAAAGTATATGATCAACGATCTTATGCGATTATAAACACTGTCTCTGTAGAATCCATGTTTCATAGTTTACAATCGTGTCCGTCGTTTAAAAACCTTCGTAAAAATACCTTTTTATGTACTTGAATGGTGTAAAAAACGAACAAAAACTGCTAGTTTACAATACAATACAATACAATACAATACAATCCTTTATTTGCTGATACAGTTTACAAGGTCTTAACAAATAAATATAATCTGTTCTGTATCACGCCCGATTGGCATGCAAAATATTAGTTACATTTACAGTAAATATTATGTCATTCCAGAAATTACTTTTAATAATGAATAGAAGAACAATATTAATTAATTTGAAAAAAAGAAAATACAAATAAAAAATAAATGAATCAAAAATCAATTTACATCATATTGTCAAAAGAATAAATTTATATTAAAATGTCAAAGTTAAAAATTCATTTATGTCATAAAACGCATTGTCCAGGAGAAACCTACGCAGATTATTTTTAAAACTAATTAAATTGTTCTCCTGTCTTATACGCTTTGGTAATTTATTATATATTCTAATAATCATCATGCAGATGCTCTTATTTAGGAAAGCAGTGTGGTGGGGAGGAAACCGAAATCTATCTCTGCAACGCTCACGATTATGCCTTTGAAATAATCTGTCGTTCGTTCTCAGAAATAATGCGATTTCAAATATATATAGGGATGTCACAGTAAATATCTTTAATTTTTTAAAATAGGGTCTACAACTTTCCCTTTTCTGCAATCCACATATTGCTCTTATGCATCTTTTTTGTGCAACAAAGACATTTGTAATGTAGCTAGCGTTACCCCAGAAAACTATCCCATACCTCAGAATCGAAGCAACTTGGGCATGATATGCCACAAGTAAGGTTTTATTATCAACTTTCTTGGAAAGCATAAATAACATGTAAGAAAGCTGATTTAACCTAGAACACACATATTCAGTATGCGTTTTCCATGAAAAATGTTTGTCAATATTTAATCCTAAAAATTTTGTTTCATAAGTTTCGTCAATTACTTTGTCGAAATATTTAATGTTTAAATCATATGTGATATGGCTCCTTATATTCTGAAAATTCATTAGTTTTGTTTTATTAAAGTTTAACGTAAGCGTATTATCGTCCAACCAATTCATTATATCTAACAGACTGTCATTTATAGAATTCTCGTGTTCAGTAATGTTCCTATTTATATAGATCACAGTGCAATCATCCGCAAATAGCACCATGGGATGATTTGTTGAATTCGGTAGATCATTTATATATATCAGGAAGAGTAGTGGACCTAATACACTTCCTTGAGGTACGCCGCGAGTAACAGTTTTCTCTTTAGATAAATATTTAGTCTCAGTTCGCGTATTCATATCGATTCTATCTATTAGTGTTATTTGTGTCCTATTTATGAGGTATGTTTTCAATAAATTTAGTGCATTGCCTCTAACTCCATATTTACTTAACTTCGTCAATAGTATCTTGTGATCAACATTATCAAAAGCTTTACTTAGGTCCATAAACAATGCTGATACAATTAGTTTGTTATCTATGTTTGTCATTACGTTATTAATAAACTGATAAATCGCCGTGTTAATCGTTTTTGTTTTTCGGAACCCCATTTGATTATCATTGAATATATTGTTTTTCTCAAAAAATGAGTATAATTTATTATATACAATTTTTTCAAAAAAGTTTAGTATAAGATATGTATGAAATCTAAGCTCGTTTTCCTTAGAAAATGGCAGAAAATTTTGTTCGTGAATTTGGGTGCGATACTAGTCCTTATGTATTTAGTCTGAGCTGACAACCCTAAGTGGATATTATACAGTAGATACATGACATTTCTCAATTGATTTGATGTTTATTTTAATAGTTTGTTAATCAAGACCAAATTAGTGAATAGGCCAGCTGGTCTGATGACTTATTCACAATTTTTGACGTATGTTAGTTGACATAATTATACGAAATTGAAATTCTATGCAAAAATGTCATCCGGGCCTTGCTGGTGGATATTATATAGCAGCTAAATGACATGTTGTCAATTGATTTGATGTTTATTTTAATAGGTTGATAATAAAGACCAAATTAGTGAATAGGCCAGCTGGTCTATAAAATGTCACGTAATTCAACTTCACGCTTAGCTGCAAGTGTTAACCTGAATACTATACGCATCTGTGATTAAAACTGTGTCAATTTTATCATTATCATCGCGTCCCTGATTTATCTCATTCACAAATCCCAAAAATAAAGTACCTACCTACGCAATTAATGCAAAACGGTCAAAAAATTCACAATGGCGTAAACGGCCAAGGCCCGGTCGTTTAGCTTGTTAATACACCTCGTGACATCATACTATTGTCTATGGGAGGCCACGCTCATTCAGTGCAATGGTGTAATATTAGCATAATTTCATTTCATGTCTAATATAATTTTTATTTTGGACATATCATACACGACTACGACTATTTATAAAAAAATATTGTGGTGGTAAAGTGAAACGCAAAGGGCCACGGGGTAGATCTCTAACCCGTTGGTCGGATCAGTGGCGTAGCGAGGTAAAAAGCTTATACTACTGTCTTAACTGGTTAAGTTTTATCACGTAAAAATACTTAACGTGAAAATATACAAAAGTTATTTTAAAAATGCTTAGCTATATTATCATCAGCTCTTTTTTGTGCACTGCTGTGCAGGTATATTATAGGACTCAAAAGTCATTACAAATATAAGAAAACTAATGTCGAATAAAGGTTATGATTCATAACACTTGACAAGTGTTGTGAACAGTCACCCAGTCGCTACACCATTGCAGAAGGCCATTTAGGCTGAGGATGGTGTGGGAATTTATGATCCATAGATCTATAAGCTATAATATTAAGCACCCGACGGTGGCCAATCTCATGGTGAGATTAACCATGTACGCAGGAGATATTATAGTGCACAATTAGTGTATACGCAAGCACAGGTGCACTCTCTTTTTCCTTGCTTTCATAGTCCGATGGGACAGCAGACCGATACGACCGGTGAAAGATCAGGCGCAGGACCGATACCGCCAGATATATCTACAGCCTTACCAGACAGACAAGACTGTAACTAAACCCAATATGAGCTAAAATACAATCAAAAGTTTTCTGTAGTCAATTCGTCGTAGTTATTTAGTAAATTGTAATCGTATGTAATATCGCTAATCGACATATAATTGTAGCATTGACAATGAAAGGCCGCATCGAGTAGGCGGCATGAGGTCACGATCCACAACCCTAATGAGGTATTGGGTAACTTGAAGGACACGTAATACATGTTATTAACCGGTGGAAGCTTCGATGTTTTGGCTAAAAGCTCGGCTATAGTAAACAAGGTGGCATTGACGTAAATTTGTCTAATAGAAAAATAGTCTTTTTTTATACTTTACAAGTTACCCTTGACTACAATCTCACCTGATGGTAAGTGATGATGCAGTCTAAGATGGAAGCAGGCTAATTTGTTAGGAGAAGGATGAAAATCCACACCCCTTTTTGGTTTTAAAACTATGCAACGGATTTTGATGCGGTTTTTTTAATAGATAGAGTGATTGAAGAGGAAGGTTTATATGTATAATAAAATCCATTAAGTAGTGGAGAAATACTGTTATTTTACACTGCAAACGCAGGCTGAATTCTACGAGATTGGTCAAAATAATGTAATAAGTATTGTAAACATTGAAAAGGTCTACAGAAAACTCCGCGATGGTAGATATATGTCTATCTTTTATGGATATCCGACAATAAAATTTTTTGTCATTTACTTTTTACAACAAATAATGGCTAATTTTCGAAGCGATTTTTACCAATACAACATTAATCCTTTTCCTATTAAATACCTTAAATATATTGGTAATTTAATATAGATCTATGTGGCCTTTGCTAATATCATATAGTATCAGCATTGCACCCGTGCGAAGCCGGGGCGGGTCGCTAGTTAATAGACAAAACGCAAATGATAGATAAACCAGCTAATTATCTTAAACTAATTTGAATACTCGGAGTTTTGAAAAAAACTGATTCAAAATGGAAAAATTTGGAAAATCCGAGAAAAAATATAACGTGATCACCCTAGGGATTTTTTTCAAAATCCATCTATTAATTTAAGGCTGAAATTTTGCTCCTACCTACCATAGATAAGTAGGCACGTTAGCCAATTAAAGGCTTTGGAAGAAAGGGAGGCTTTTATTCCAACTAAACATTACCAGCAATAATATAGGTCCGTATTCTGATTTTGAAAATTTTAAGGAGTTTCAAGAATTTGGAAAATTTTACCCATATAGAGTTGAAAAGGGGTTGACGTCTTAGTCTAAGTCTGTTATTTTGTCTAGTGATATTTAGGATAAATTGGTATTCCATACGATTACAATTTACTATCGTTAAAATTAAAATGTATTTAATGTTAAAAAGAAAGCTACTCCTACTAATTGTAATTGTACCTTTAAGTCAAAGTTCATATTATAATTAAATTAGTTCACTTTAAAGCACTTTCGAAACGTCAGGTAATAATAATGTATTTTGAATTTTTGAGATCTCGGGAACGGGTGACACGATTTTGATAAAATTTTGTATTAGTTAAGTAAGTAAGCTTTTGCTATTAGAATTTACTTAGAAGATAGATTTATGTATTAATAACTTCCGCGATAATAATATACGTGTATTCACACAGAGTACATCCTTTTTGTAGTGTTACAAAACTTACGATCCGAAAAACATACACTTTGTGCAGGTAGGTTGGTACATCTACATAGGAAACTATAAATACGTTACTGTAAAGGAAAGATTTTGAAAAGTACTTAAAAATTAATTTAAGATGTAAGAATTTCGATAAAATTCGGCGTAACACAGGAAACTTTTTATTTAAAAATGTATTAGATCGTTTTGGTATAAAATCAGAAAACGGTTTCTTTGAAAATTAATATTTGTTGGTGTATATTTTTAAATATTTGCACAGATAAAACTATAAATTTTAAGTAACTATAAAATATCTTAATCTTACCAGTATAGGCAGCCGGTCCATTTTCATTACATGCAGCAACCTAGCGCATCCTATGTGAACTGACACTTAGCGAGGCACTGACCTATGCAAAACCTGTTTACGCTATAAAATTACTATAAACTATACAATAAAACTTTACAGTCAACTCCCATGCAGTCTTTTGTTTATGCATTACATGTTTCCACAAAAAACACGAGCTTGGGAATTTTTAAAATTTTAAATTTCGAACAAGAATAAAAGCTGTTTTATCATCGACCTTTGCCGATAAATTAAAAAAAAAAATGTCCTTTAAAATTTGAATTTAAAAATAGAACTGGTGTGCGTTTCGCGGCTGCGTATGTCAAACTGGGCAGCGGTGCTTGCGTCCGGCACTTATAATAATTATAGTGCAATTGTTTTTTGTCCGTCCATCCACGGGGTCTATAGGCCATTTTGAAGGTTTCTCATGGTGTTTGGGAAATAGGTAGTTTCATGGCAATGGTATGGTGGCATTTACAGTAGGTACATGGGTTTTGAGGATTTTTTGCGCTTCGTTTAGTTTGAACGTACCTGTCACCGGACGCAATTTGAGCATATTTATAAAAATAACTGAATCCTAGTTCAAATACCTTTGCTGTGTTGTCGTATGTACTCGACTATAGCTTTATATATAGGTAACTTAAGGTTTGAAGTTTGAAGTTATCTATGCTTCATTTTATTTATTATTTTTTTTTTATTAAAAAACAAGTTTAGACCATAAAATTCATGACTTGCTTGATAGGGGTTCATGAAAGCATTTAGCTTTTCCTGTACATACAGAAAATAAACTGAAATAGTAAATTGTACATTAAAAAATAATAAAAAAAAGATATCCGTGATAGCCCAGTGGAAATGACTTCCACTTCCTTCCTACTTTCTTCCATGAATTCGTACGGCGTAGGTTCGAATCCGGTTCGTGGCATGCACCTCCAACTTTTCAGTTATATTTTTTTGTATGCTTTACAAGTTAGCCCTAGACAGGGTGGTAAGTGATGATGCAATGTTAGGACTAGGATGAAATCCACACCCCTTTCGGTTTCGACACGACATCGTACCGGAACGCTAAATCGCTTGGTTTTACCGGTAGGGTGGTAAGTAGCCACGGCCGTAGCCTCCCACCAACCAGACCTGGACCAATTAAGAAAACCTTAATCGGCCCAGTCGGGGATCGAACCCAGGACCTCCGTCATGTAAATCCACCGCGCATACCACT
Organism: Bicyclus anynana; assembly: GCF_947172395.1. NCBI lineage: Eukaryota > Metazoa > Arthropoda > Insecta > Lepidoptera > Nymphalidae > Bicyclus > Bicyclus anynana. The sequence continues at coordinate 1,878,853 of NC_069096.1, read as the reverse complement.
GCGCTACGTCAATATGGAGCTAGGGATGGCCCTGTAGTGAATATGTGAATAATGATCAGGTTCAAAAGGTCTAGCACCCAAAGCCGTGAAGCTAATTAAAAAAAAAAGCTATAATTACGAATTCTTTTTGTTGCCACATTGTCCACTTTTCAAGTCACACCTACACCTATGTAGTAGTAATTATGATGTATGTACATACGCGGGTAAGCGTCGAATAATATCGTGATTCCTTTGTTCACAGATCGAGAAAAGATAGCAGTTTAATTCATGGGAATTTTTTGTTTATTGTTGGGCAACACAAAATTGATTTACCTACGGATATCATTTTGGATACTTACCAGTATACTTTTATAGGTAGGTACGGATATTTATACTGATGGACTTTTATATAGTCAAGGAACTCTTGAAAGCCAAAAGAAAACTATATAAAAGTCAAGGAACCTTATTACTTACTAGCGGACTCGGTCAAGATTCGCTTTAACTTATGTGCACTTCTTTCCTACCCCTACCCTACCCTACTCCTACCCTACCCTACTCCTACCTTACCCTACTCCTACCCTACCCTACTCCTACCCTACCCTACTCCTACCCTACCCTACTCCTACCCTACCCCTACCCTACCCCTACCCTACTACTACAGGAAAACCATCACTATCTGTGATGGTTTTCCTAGTGATTTTTGTAGGGATGAAAATTGACGCATTGATCTTCGCCACAATAAGTGAAAATAGGTCAAGTATATACCTATGGTAATTGTTTATTCTTATTTTTGTGTCTTTAACTTTATTTCGAGAGTTATCCTAACTATGTATATATTATACAACATTACTAACAATTAAATACAATTAATTATTCGTAACTCAAATGAAGAAGGGAAATAATAACATCTAAAAGAAGCTGCATCGAGCTAGAACTAACAATCAGGAAGAGGAAGCTCCATTGTGATGTGTGCACTAGTTTCCATTGTACTCTCACATTAACGTACGTCTTTTCATATATTTAATAGGACCACCTACAGTGACACATACATTATACACACGAATATAATACATACTAGTAGACGTTGCGCGGTTTTACCCGCGTGGTTCTCGTTCTCATAGGAATACGGGGATAAAGTATAGCTTATAGCACTCACTTCATGGTTTGAGATACGTGATAAATAATCTCTTAAAATGCATATAACTGAAAAGTTGGAGGTGCATGCTCCGGACCGGATTCGAACCTACGCCCTCTGATAGAAGGCAGAAGTCATATCCACTGGACTATCACGTAACTCATATATATTATGTACATGTACAAGTAGGTATACCTACTCGTATTCGCTACCTAAAAGTGTACAGTACACATTAAGCACAAAGCAATGCACACGCACAGTGAATGTAGGTAGAAGTTTTAGTGGAAAAGTGTCGAATAAACCGCTAAATCCCTTGAAGTTGAGTATTTTTCTTATAAAAGGACGTTTTCCTAGCGATTTTCTCTGACTCTGTTATGGGCGATGCCAGGTAATTGCCACTTTTCATTTATTTTTCAGTTATTAAATTTTTTAAATGTTACATGAAAATGGCGCGACAGGGAACCATGTTAAATTAAGACGTGGATGAATCGAGAATGTCGTTGGTGATTTCGTTGCCGTGTCGCAATGGAAACACGCGATATAATCTGATGTGCTGAGGTGAACCAAAAAACGAGCGAGCACCGAACCGCAACTGCCGCGTCATGTGCCGACCTCGCAACCGCACACACGTATGACAATCAACACGTTGCATAATTAGATCAACATGGGGCCCTAACCGCTCGACCAGTGTTCCGCTAACTTAGGGGACATCCAGAAAATACGTCACACGAATTTCGTGATTTTTGACCCCACCGATCACATAAAAGAGATCGACTATTTAACCGACTTAAAAAAGGAGGTCCTCAAGTTGACCGGTATGTTTTTTTCCGATCGCAAATGCTTCCAGAACTAATAAAATGTATTGGAATGACAGATCTTGATCACGTGACCCATCGATAGCAAATGTAATTTCCATACATTTTTCTAGTTTTCGCAACGTTTGCGATTGTAGAAAGAGAATCGACTGCCTTTTGGCTACAAGGGCTGATTTGATGAATCAAGCATTACAATGTTCAAATTAGTGTCAGTTATTACGCGACTTCGTCCGCGTGGAAATCAGTTTTTCATATATCTGCGGGAAACCATTTTTCTGGAAAGAAAAGTAGCTATGTGTTAATCCAAAGTAAAATCTATATCCATTCCAAATTACAGCCACATCGATTCAGAAACCGCAGCGAAAATATGTTTTATTTTCATTTCCATTTACATAAATCGCGTGGGAACCATGGATTTTTCGCTATTTTCATAATTACCACGTTTGTTAAATTATTTTTTTCTTTCTATGTACTTTATTGAGAAATAAAATAAGAAACTTAAGCTAATTTATCCTAATAACAATATTAGTGGGATGTGGGATGGGATTAGTTGGAAAATTTGTTTTTAATACAATTAGGAATTGTGTAGTTAAGTGTCCTCGCTATAGTCGCTACAATAAAGTGTGTCATTAGCATAACGACATCGTAATTCGCGGTTACGACGGATGACGGATGGCTGGGTACTGAACCTGCTACCTGCTGGTCGTTGACTTCCATATTTAATTCAATATCGTCATTATCAGCCTCTTATAACAGCCTACACAAGCCTACCTCCTTACAGGAGAAAGATATTTATAGCTAAGTGTGCCGTGATAGCCCAGTGGATATGACCTCTGCTTCCGATTCCGGAGCGTGTGGGTTCGAATCCGGTCCGGGACATGCACCTCCAACTTTTCAGTTGTGTGCATTTTAAGAAATTAAATATCACGTGTCTCAAACGGTGAATCGCGAGGAATCCACCAGAGAATTTTCTTAATTCTCTGCGTGTATGAAGTCTGCCCATCCGCATTGAACCAGCGCGATGGACTATTGGCCTAATCTTTCTCATTCTGAGAGGAGACTCGAGCTCAGCAGCGAGCCAAATATGGGTTGACAATGACTAATACACTACTCTGAAGGTTGGTGGGCTTATTATACCCTATTCTGACTTACCACAGACAATAGGCGAAGGGATATCTATGACCTATATATATCTATGACCCACCACACAACTACATGCTGGTTAGAAGGCGGGCGGCGGCAGTGCTTTGGCTCTCTAATAATCACTATCAGAAAAGGAAAAGGAATCAAAATACTTGGACCTTGGACTCACGAGATTACCATGTGGAATGTTGAATCACCTTTTTACCATCGCACTGCAAGACACCACTGCTGTACCTACCTACAGGTGTAATAAGAATTTCACTCACGAATATCATATGATTAATGGATCGGAAATCACACTGACAAAAGCAAACAATTCGTCACACAAATCGAGTCTTTCGATTAAAAGTATCGATTATAAACCAAACGTCAGATTTACTACCGCTGCCTGCAAAAAAGACGCCAAGATCAATTAGGAAAGTTATCTTCAAGTTTGAATGAATATTGTGTATTTTTTTTATTATTCTTTACAAGTTAGCTCTTGACTAAAATCTCACCTGATGGTAAGTGATGATGTAATCTAAGATGGAAGCGGGCTAACTTGTTAGGAGTAGAATGAGTATCCACACCCCTTTCGATTTCTACATGACATCGTATCAAGTGCCAAGTGGTCCCATGATCATCAGGTGAGTATAACCAGTAGGTACAGTAATAGTAGGTAGTTTAAACTTTTTAAGTATTTTAAAGCCGCTATTTTTTATAAAATATTGGGCAAAGGACCTTAATATTGTCATAACGTCAGAACATGTCGAAACGGTCATAAAATGGAAGTAAAACCAGCGATGTATGCTACCATTTTTTACTACGATTTACCTTAGTTTGGAAGTGTACATTGGGAACTCGTATTAAGTGGACAAAAGTAGGTATTAATGAATACATTATGCAAAACTTAGAAAGAGCTGGTCCCCCTAGCCAAATGGCACGTCGATTCTCTTTCTACGATCGCTAATGCTTCGAAAACTAGAAAGATGTATGGGAATGACATTTGCTATCGACAGGTCATGTGAACGAGATCTATCTAATATTCTTGCCACTTGGCTACGGGGCTGTCCAGACGTAACTGGACAGTTGGGCAATAATTGCGGGGTTAACGTACGACAATCGCTACCCCAACTAGGGTAGACACCCCATAATAGTTATGTACAAAAAGAACAAACGAAAAGCAGTCAGTCCATCCATAGTAACAGTACATTAGTACAGTACCTATTGAGCAACATACGGTATTTTGTATCCAACAGTTCCCAAACATTTGTGAAAAGTTCGATGTCATGCAGACGAAGTGATAATAAAAGAAAATATTCATAAGAAATACTCGGCGTGTAAATTGTTAACCCATATGCATGGTACCCATACGCTGACGATCATACCCTTCTGGCCGGCTAAGTTTATTACCATTTGGGTCAAAATAGCACCTGCCACCAGCTCTGGGTCACCTGATGCTGCATGAATCAATTTGTCATACGCCATATCAATTATGGCATGACAGACGACAAGAGCCTAAAGTCTAAAATTCAAATGCCGCAAATACATAGTCCTTAGATACTTTTTATGTTTACTAGCCGACGCCTCGAGGTTGCAACAGTGTAGTCCCCGTTCCCGTGAGAATACAGGGTTAAAAAAAACCTATGATACTCACAAATAACGTGGCTTTCTAGTGGTAAAAGAATTTTCCAAATCGGCTCAGTAGATTCAGAGATTATCCCCTACGAGTACAACACGTCCCAAACCTACCTACCTACCAAAGCTTTCCTCTTTGTAATATAGTATATAGGTATGTAGATTTTTTAATAGAAACACCTTTAAATAATATAGAACAGATTTAGATATATTCGGCGCGGCATACGCTGGCCGCTACTACCTCGTCCTTCATCAATAATTCCGAACAATTACGGACGAAGTGTGAAAGACAATCCTCTTTTATTATTCACTGCGCATAATTCTAAGGGCTCTGCTTGATTTAATAGTCGTTGCCTAAACTTGGGTGTAACCAACCTATACTTATTATAAAGCTGAAGAGTTTGCTTGTTTGAACGCGCTAATCTCACTGGTCCGATTTGAAAAACTATTTCAGTGTTAGATAGCCTATTTATCGACGAAGGCTATAGGCTATATATTATACCGTATTCCTACAGGAACGGGAACCAGGCGGGTGAAACCGCGCGGCGTCAGCTTGTTATAAATATTTATGTACCAGCGGACGCCGTTTGACTGCATTTGATCGATTTTTCCGGGATAAAAAGTAGCCTATATTTGCTCAATATCCTTCTCAATCTTCCAGTGAAAGTTTTGTTTTAAAACCAAAGAAAGTAAAACACACTTACCTATTCAAAAATCACACGCAAACACTTCATTTGTATTTTTATATATATATATTTTTTTTTTATATTTTGGTATATCCTTTAAACATAACCGACATTCTTTTTTCCCCTCCAATAGTCAATTGGACGATAGTCAAACCCTCGAAGGGTCGTAGGTAGGTCGTACGTCCGATATTTTAAACGTAGCACTATCAATATAATATAGAAAGTCATCATCTTAGCAGAGCCCTGGACTTAAAATAGGCTGATAATGACTTAAATAGACTGTAGCTTAATCTGAAATGAAGGTAGTACTTGGTAGTTGTACAATTGTACATATGTTTTCTGTGGTAGTACCAAAAAACTAACCTATCAAATAAATATGTCAAAAGTAAACACAGTTTTCTGTGGAACGTACAATACCCCACATACGACCACTACCGCAACTAATATTCTACAATGGAAAACCCTGTTAGATACTATAACAAACCTGAAAGCTTTTCAACGTTCAGTCGGCAGTCGGTGCCGCGAGCGCGTCCTTACCACCCGCCGACGCCATTTTGTAAAACTTCCCGCCATCTTTACTTTCAATTAGTCAAATTAAAAACTATTTACCAGTAAAAAACATTTATTGTGGTTAAATAAATAGTGATTAAATACAAGTTAATTAACACACAACGGTTGACGAATGGTTTTAACGTTTCACAAATTGTATTGGAAGTCAATTATTGTTAACACATGGAAAAGACATCGATTGATGGTGTCTTGTCTCGTTTAGTTCCCATAAATATAAACACTGTATGTTCGGCTTTTTAATAAACATATATATTTTAATAAGCAATATTTAAAATTTACTTGCAGTTAAAATAATACCTATCTACTTATCCCACAGTTTTTTTTTTATTTTGAGTATATGTTTAACTAGAATAATAGGATCTCAAAGTAAAAAACCGAAAACACAATCTCTGAACCATAGAGGTCGTTAAATAGCACCTACCTATATGAATGACTAGCGTACGCCCGCGTCTCTGTTTGCCCTTAAACCTTAATCCGGCCCAGTTGCAATACTAACTATAATCTACCTCCCTGTCAAATTTCATCTTTGTACGTCATGCGGTTATCGAAATATCGTCATTATTATGTTTCATTAGATTTTGCAATAAATAGGAATAGAAAAGAGTTGTGATAAACAGTTTGTTTGTCGATGACAAGACTTTTCCGGCCTGTAAACTGCACGCCCGCATCAATAAAAATAATTGTTCGTTATCAAAAACATTACCTACAGTTAACGTCAAATTACGCACTAAATACTACAGACTGGAATAGTACAAGATCTGGTGTAAGAAATATATACCCTCATCTGCTATTTCATTGGGATAAGAAATAAATGATAGAAAATATTGACATATTGCACATAGTTAGCCTTTAAAACAGCCTTTCTTGATGAATACTGTTTACCAACAAACAAATTAAAAATGAGGGTATAAATCAATAGTCATTTCACACCTAATAATAATTATAATTAACTTCTTCTTAATTAATGAAAATAATTTTGATTAATAAACTTGGAACAATTAGATATGGTTAATATGTTTTATATAACCATTTACTAACGAACTATTATTACTATTACTAACGAACGAATACTATTTACCAACAAAGAAATTAGAAATGAAGGTAGAAAACGTATGTCATTTCACAACTTATTTATTTTAATTATGTATTTTTTGTTTATAAAATGTTTTATAAAACATTTTAACCATATTATGTAATTGTTCTAAGCTAATTATAGCTGTAGAAGATGTAGTATAGTTAATAGAATATACCCAAAAGAAGAGTATACTTACGCATTTTCTAGGCAAGCACGTTTCACCGTGCTTACCATAGCTTACATCATTAAAAATATAGTTTCAAGTTACGAGTAAAAGTACCTACATATAAAGTACCTATGCATTCAAAAATGTCTTCCCACCCCTGTGACTTGTGGTCGTATTAAAGTATGGCGTTGAAGAACTTGCAGCTGTTTCACATGAACCGCGGGATGGGCTACCAGAACAAGCAGGCTACGCCTATGAAGGCGCCCCCCACCGCCTTGTCAGCGCTGTCCAGGTCTATATCCAAGAGTGCTGACACCTTGGCCGGTACTACTATCACTGGTGAGGCTTAAATCACAACCAATAACTACTGTTTACTATCATCATCATCACTAACAGCCGATGGACGTCAACATAGGCCTCTTGCATGGACACAACGGTCTCGAGCCGCCAGCATCTAGCGGCTTCCTGCAATCAACGGTCCACTTAGTGGGAGGTCGACCAACACTGCGCTTTCCGGTGCGGGGTCGCCATTCCAGCACCTTGGGACCCCCATTCTCGAATTTATGTGGCCTGCTCCATTGACTCGCCGAGCTATGTCAGTGCGTGTTGCCAGTGATGACCTACGGATCCGAGACTTCGTCGCTAACTATGGACCAGTTTACTATAGGTTTATTTAATTCTAACTCGGCTGGGCAGTTTGGGAAATTCCGCGATATCTTCTCGTCCAAAACTCTTCAGTGCCTGAAGACGAAAGTCTTCGAACAATTCGTGTTGCCAGTGACTTCGATGGATTCTGTGACTTGTTTGCTAACTAGGCTGCATAGGAATGCTCAGAATCACTCAGCGGGCGCTGGAACGAGATATGCTCGGAAAGTCTGCATGATCGGAACAGAAACGACGAGAGTAGAACCAAAGTTACTGATATAGCTCAACGAGTCGCAAAACTTAAGTGGCAATGGGCAGGTCACTGTTGAGGACGTTAGGGTCTCAAGGACCCCGCACCGAAAAGTCCAGGACCCAGTCAAGCTTATCTTTAACAAACACGCAAGCAACGAACTTTTACTCACTTATATTTAAGAGACTCTATGTTTGCATTAAAGAAGTTAAAAGAGACTGAATTCTGTACTAAAAATTGTCTTCATTATTGCAGGAAAAGAAATTAAGGCGCGAAAAGCACGCAGCACTGAGCAGCCAGGCACTAATGGTAATCTGCAGAAAGGTGGCAGCTCCCTCGCTCTCCCAGCGCTGGGCAAGTGGGGAGAGGATGCAGAGAGCCTAAGGAGTCGGTCGAGAACCGGCAGGTAAGATAATTTACTTTACATTATTTACACGCTATTTATTTGTATCTGCCGGTTGCAAGCTTTGATATGTGAGATTGTGGGGGTTAAGGAAAATGTTTAAAATTTCCTGGAAACACTTCGTCTCGAATGCTCAACCTTTAAATGAGCCAATTGTGACCGAAGCCTCATAATAATCACCATGAGGAGGATAACAATCATCAAAAAAGAACCAACTAAGCGGTTTTAATTAAGGACCAATTAACGATCTATAGATCGATAACTATGTTGTTGATGGTTGAAGCTTTTCGAAACTGTGGCCTGTGCAATCGCAAACGCTTCGAAAATTAAAAATGTATGCGAATGACATTCGATCGGATCGGATTCATTTTCATACATTTTTTTTACTTTTCGTAGCGTTAGCGTTTACAGAAAGAACCGACGTGTCAAATGGCTCAGGAACAAGAACAATAACGATTGACTTGACAAAGTTATACCTATTCGCCTAGTCGTTTAAGCACAAAATATTATAATGTTCTAGGCATACACTCGTATTATGGAAACCCCGATGAGTAACATACATTAATTTCAATAGTCAAAACTAAAATAAGCTAATTAAAATAAGCTATCGGTTGTTTATTAGCATTTTAGACTAACTCACTTATACACAACTTAGTTGCGCTTATAAAGTACATACGACTATACCTTTATTTATTATATTATTATATATTATATTATTATTGTATATTCAAAATTCAAAACAATAGTGAGATATAATAAGATCGCATTATTAATCCAATCGATTACAAGGGTCTTAGAGGCTAATAACAGGGCAATGCTCTCACATCAAATTACACCTCCCTTAACCTTCCCACCATACACGGAAGCGGGTGAGAGCGGCGAGTTAATATTTAATGGAAGCAATCAATTGCCGCTCTGCCCTAGACACGCAACCACGAGTACATTGCCAACTACGACTATCTTCAAAAACCCTTAAAATTAGATATTAGAATTCACGTGTGGGACAAACTATAGAAATAAGTGTTTTAGCCAACGGATATACGGTTGACCCTAGAGTGTGCGCAAAATCCTATGCAGGGCGAGACGCAAAGGACATGTCCCAAAATGGGCCTTTAATATTCATAATTTTTAAACAGGTCAATAGTATTTTTTACGGATAGAAAATACAAATTGCTGTTGAGAAAATATTTTTTAGAATTTTTGGAACCCGCATTATTTAGATAAATATTTTTTTTGTTTCGCTCCCTGGTCTAAAAATTAAACATAGTCAATACAGTAAAAGTGTTCAAAACAGCCAATAAAAATACCTGCAATTGAATTCATATCCGGTATAAGCTGTCAATGTCATGTTATATTGTCAAATGTCAATAAGAAACATTAAATCGTAGACAGAGAAGCATTATACAAAAAATCCTTAAATTGCTTTAAAAACGCCATACACGAACGCTACTGCGCGAAGATCACTGACAATCTATCAGGGTGTGAATTACAAGTATGTTGCCATGATAAAAATTCTTAAATAATGTTGTCAGCTAATGAAAAAGTACATTTTATTTAATTAATATAAAAAATTCCAAAATTTTTTGGGTTTTTATGTTCTTTTAAGATAAAAATAATTTGTTCTGCTTAGTTGACACTCGGAATAAAGGCCCAGCCTCCATACAAAATTGGGACATGTCCTTTCTTTTTATACAACACGCAGAACCTCGCGGTTTCACCCGCGTAATTTCCCTTCCCGTAGCAATAAGGAGATAAAATATAGCCTATAGCACTCGGGGGTAGTGTAGCTTCTTGACAGTGATATAATTTTTCAAATTGGTTCAGTAGTTTCAGAACAAACAATCTTTGTTCTCTTTATAATATTTATAGTATAGACTAACAGAATCTCACGGTTTCACCCGCGTAGTAACCGTCCCCGTCATTGAAGATTTTTCATAATTCTACATCTATAAATGGTAAAAAGGCATAGAAGTTTTCTTAATATAAATCTTTCCTGTACGTTGAATTATATTTAAAAAAAAATATTAGTGGACTATTTATTACAGGTTTATCCTAAATTATTCGAAAATATTACTAGAAGGGGGTAAAATAGGGCGTGGCGTGTCGTGGGCGTCCGCTAGTTAAAAATAAAACATTAACCCCCTACAATCTCTGTTACTCTGGTACTTTGTTAGACGTTTTTGTGTCACGTGACGGTTTTTGGCAGTTAACACTTGCATAAAATACTTCGTTTCAATACTAGGTATATTCCAAGAAAGCCGTATATTAGAGACTAGATTAAATATAATTTCTTTAATACCTATGTACCTACAATTGCCTACCGCGACATCATTCTTATAGCAGACAGGTACCTATATATTCATTGACATAACATTTTAATATCGTATTGATTGCTAGTTTTTTTGCAAACTGCTTGCTTGTGGACACGTATTGTTGTACTTTACAAGAAATTTCTAACAATTGTATCCTTCAATAACCTTTATTTTGTGTCCAAATGTCATATGAGGGTGTTTACACAAATTGCGGAGTTTTCGGTTATTCTTGTGAAAATCACCAACGCATAATGACACAATTTACACAAATTATGAATCACTTTCCTGTAATACGCACGCAATGGGTTTACTTGAAAATGATAATAATCTTTTATGTTTTTACCTACGAGTAACTTCGATAAATCGGAACACTAAAGCTATTAAGTCTTACTCACAAGTTGGTCCTTAAAGAAAGAGTATATCTGACATGAACGGAGCTTTATTTCTTTTATTGAGACTACAATAATAAACTTCATCATCACCATATCAGCCGATGGACGTCCACTATAGAACATAGGCCTTTGTAGGCACTTCCAAACATCACAATCCTGAGCCGCCTGCATCCAGCGAATCCCTGCGACTTGCTTGATGTCGTCAGTTCACCTGGTGAGGGATCGACCAAAACTGCGCTTTCTAGTGCGGGGTGCCATCGGCTTAACGAATAACCATGTGCCCCGCCCACTTTAGCTTCGTGTCTCGTTGAACTGTGTGGATGACTTTGGCTTTTCTGCGGATCTCATCATTTCTGATTAGATAACGCAGAGGTACTCTGAACATAGCTCGTTCCATCGCCCACTATGTGACTGAGCTTTCTCATGATGCGTAGGTAGCAAGTTTCATGATCATGATTACCTACAATAAACTTAAGCTAATTTCTAATTATTCTAATTATTAATATGCATAAATAGAGAAGGCTGGCGCTGCTTGAACGAGGCCTATGTCCAGCAGTGTACGCATAATGGCTGATGATGAACTTATACTATTTTTCTATATTATTTGGCTATAATTTTGGCTATATTTCGCGTTGAACAGCCAGGTTGAGCCATGTTTGCCAGTGTATGGAGTTTCTTAAGCCTTGTCCTGAACTATTAGGTTTACCTCCGAACAAGTTGTAAAGTCACTACAAACATACCTTATTTGGCTTTTCAAATGTGCTTGTCGAAGACTAATTGAAAGAGATGTATTAGAATTATAATTTAATCACAGTACGATAGATGGCCTTTCGCACGTTTTGTATAATTACCAACTGCTGAAAATGCCAGTCTTCAATCAAATTAAATACATGTATACTTTTTCACAAACTCAAGGCTGTAAACTTATTCACACCAAGCCTTGAGCTATTCTGCAATTATAAATAGGTGACTGTCTGGTGGCCTCACTAATTTAGGTACTCTCATTTATTTATTAGTCCTTTTTCTGAGTAATTAATTAATTAATCGTGGCAATCATTCTCTAGATACTCCTAAAGTTCTCCTGTAGGAATATGGGGATAAAATATAGCCTATAGCACTCCGGGATAGTATAGCTTCCCAACAGTGAAAGAATTTTTCAAATCGATTCAGTAGTTCCAAAGCCTATCCAAAACATACAAACAAACAATCAAATCGTTCCTCTTTATAATATTAGTATTATAAACCTACTTAAAATTGTGCATATTATGTATTCTGTGCATTAAAGGTACCTGTGATAGGAGGGTAGTCAGAGAAAAATGATCACAGGAAGTAAAACTAAAAGAAATTTTAATGATGTTATTATAATTATTGTTTATTTTTTTTAAATAGAGCAACTATACTTAATTTTTTTTTAAATTTAAATCTATCGTAGACGATTCGATTAGTATAAATATATTATACCTACTTGTACTTGCTTAATTGAGTAATTTTCGTCTGTTACCACATGTTACATAACTGCGATTAATAATTTAGTCACATAATACCGCGTATTCAGTTGAACCTTGACATTAGAGACCGCCATTTTGAACGGGAAATAAAACCTCCGTGAGGTTAAGCTGTCACTCAGCCACGAGGCGGGAAGTTGTTTGAATATTCTACGAACTGTTCGGAAATATGGTCGACGATTTACGAGCATCCGTTCTGAAAAACATCGTGTATTTTAACAATGCATGAAATGTTTTTTAATTTATTGTTAGCTTAACTAACTAACCTAGTGAACTTCTGACTACCCAAAAGTTGACAAAACAGATACATTGCATTAACTAATTTCAAGATAAAGGTGAAACTGCAAGGTCCTGCTAGTTAATTATGTGGTAGTTAACATGTTTAAGAGCCGGATGAACCTACCAATGCATAGCTTTAAGCAATGTGTTAAAAATCTTATTTCAATTCTTCTCAGCAGAACCTGCCTTCTGAACCGGTAGTAGAATCTTTAGAAATAGTCAACTGACGTGTCAAAGCCTACATGAAATAAATGATTTTCGGTTTCACCATCTTTTGATAAGTGACGGATAGTCTAACCATAAGTTTTGTTACTTTCTTACTATTGTTGAATGACAAAGACAAATCGTGAATAAGCTATCCGATAGTTTTCAGAAGGTTATGGAACCAGCCTTATGCAGTTATGCTTCACAACCAATTTGAAGCCCTATCAAAGAGTACGAGACTAAATACGGAATAGATCGCAGCGTAGGTACTTATAACTTCCATATTTCCATTATCACATATGAAACCCAGTAAACAACTGGTCCACCTCATAAAATATTCTATTAGAGACAGCCCTTAACATTGACTTTAGCATCAAAATAAACAGCGATCAAAAATGGCTGCCAATGATTACTTTACAAACAAAAGTGTTCTACCTACGTGCCTATGTGTAGATACACATTGATACTAATGTCGATAGTAGCCACGAAAATTAAAACAAAAGAATGGACATGGCTGCTAACCGTCTAATTCTAATCATAGTTTAAGATGGACTAATTTGGAAGAGGTACCTATAATTGGTACTCTCTCTCTCCAATCGGTCCCTCATGACTGAGGATCGTGACGACCTTGGATCCACTTTCGGTAGACTATGTTCCTCCATCGAGTATGGTGGCTGGTCGTTTGGACGCCACTGTAAAAGGTGCGGGCACCTGTTTCCTTGTAAAAGCAATGGAATAAAATAACACAAGCTGGAATGTATAAACTGTATTTCAAATAACTTATTACTCATTCTTAAACAAATCGTTACTTTGGTAGATGGATAATACATTAATTAAATTTACTTCACGCCACTTAATCGCATGTTCGCCTCTTTTTCATAGAGTATATATCACAATACCCTACCAACCTCAGAATAAAACCATAATCATTAATAAACAGTACAGATTAAAACATTTATCTGGAAGAAGGAGTTTTTATATGTTGTCTTATGTATTTATAATTATTTAAATAATTAAAAATCTAACATTCGGCCATACTGACTACAAGTTTGTCCTCAAACTTTGTAAACACAAATAAATTCTAACATTACATTATTATAAAGATTCACTGAACTATGTCTCATAGTATTTAAAATTTTAATTTATGTTTATTACCACAATTCAAACATTAATTCTCCAATAATTTCTAATTATAACAAAAGTGAGTCCCAATTAATCTATTATTATTACTACTTGCTAAATTCACTGATTTACAAGTAGTAAAATTCAATTTTGTCATTACAGATATTTTCTAATTTTAAACCTTGATTTAACAATATGTTGAAACACCCTACAATACATTTAATTATTCTTTAAGAATTAATATAATTATAGTTTAACAGATTTCTCATTCAATATTTACAAATTGTGAATACAGACCTATACAGATTTTGATAGTGATTCTATTGATAAAAATCCAAACACTTAAATTCAGTTAAACTGGTATGTTAATTCTTGTTTTTACAAATTTGAAATAAATTCAATCTTTAATCACTTCCAGATTCAGTCCAATTACCCAAATTCATGACAAAATTGTCTGTCATTTTGTCATTCCTAAACTAAACTAAAAGTTATGTTAATATAAAGTTATAACTATGAAACCTCGATTCTACAGAGACAGTTCTTATAATCGCATTAGATCATACAAGTAAATCATGTACTTTGACGAAAAACAACATCTAGCGAGGTAGGTCTTATGTATGTCTGAGCTTCCAGATGACAAGAGGGAGCTTTACTCTAGACAGAGACTTATTAAATATTGTAATTAACTTAGACAGAGTAGTAGATTAATTTAAAGCATTAAGTACATAGACGATATGTAATATTTACAAATGTAATGTCTTTATCTTCTAATATTTGTCTGAGCTTCCAGATGACAAGAGGGAGCTTTACTCTAGACAGAGACTTATTAAATATTGTAATTAACTTAGACAGAGTAGTAGATTAATTTAAAGCATTAAGTACATAGACGATATGTAATATTTACAAATGTAATGTCTTTATCTTCTAATATTTGTCTGAGCTTCCAGATGACAAGAGGGAGCTTTACTCTAGACAGAGACTTATTAAATATTGTAATTAACTTAGACAGAGTAGTAGATTAATTTAAAGCATTAAGTACATAGACGATATGTAATATTTACAAATGTAATGTCTTTATCTTCTAATATTTGTCTGAGCTTCCAGATGACAAGAGGGAGCTTTACTCTAGACAGAGACTTATTAAATATTGTAATTAACTTAGACAGAGTAGTAGATTAATTTAAAGCATTAAGTACATAGACGATATGTAATATTTACAAATGTAATGTCTTTATCTTCTAATATTCGGCCATCCTTACTAAAAGTTTGTCCCCAAACAACACAAGAATATCATGAAATTATGACATTACTATAATATCAACTATAAATAGAACAATGTTAACAATAAAATTTCATAATTAATTATCACACAGCATCCCATAAGTTATTTAAAAGAATCCAATGAAACTATAATGAAATTCTTGATTTCTTCTATATACTTTTATCATAAAAATGTTAAATAAGAATAAGAGTGATACATATTATAAATAAACATAATGTTCATGTGAAGCTTTTGTCAATCAACTTATCTATTTTCATCATTTCAAAACATTATTTATATTTGTCAAATTCGTCATCATCGATTCATGGCATCTGCACCGAACCCCTCACCACCCAGTCCAGAACTAGTAAAGTTACAGGACTTTGTGATCGTGTTAGACTTCCAGATGATGTGTGACATCTGCACCGAACCCCTCACCACCAAGTCCAGAACTAGTAAAATTACAGGACTTTGTGATCGTGTTAGACTTCCAGATGATGTGTGACATCTGCACCGAACCCCTCACCACCAAGTCAAGAACTAGTAAAGTTACAGGACTTTGTGATCGTGTTAGACTTCCAGATGATGTGTGACATCTGCACCGAACCCCTCACCACCAAGTCAAGAACTAGTAAAGTTACAGGACTTTGTGATCGTGTTAGACTTCCAGATGATGTGTTGCATCTGCACCGAACCCCTCACCATCAAGTTCAGAACTAATATAGTTACAGGACTTCATGATCGTGTTAGACTTCCAGATGACATGTGATAGAAGATAATCAAAATATAAAATCAGATATAAATACATATACATACATTTTTAAACGACTTCAAAAAAAAGGAGTTTATCAATTCGTTGGAATCTTTTTATATTTATTTATTTATTTTATTTTGCTGTGTAATAATCAATAGAGAAATTATTATACAACAAATATATCCATAATCATTCACAAAACAAATAACGGTATATTAGTCGTCATAACACTACTATACTATAATACTATCTAAAATATTATCGATAACACCGGCCGACAAATGAATACTTTTTGAACGTTGTTTTGATTTCAGTAAAAATTATCAGTAATTTATAGTATTTTGAACACAAAAATACCTGCACAATTACTCTATCACATCAATTTTTTTTTACAAAAAGGAAAACAAATTTTACTTTAAAAGCTTCTAACATACAGCAAAAATAACAATATCTTGCTTTCACTATATCATAGGTAGTACCAAAAGGTAAAGATTGTCTTTTGCTGTATGTCCAGTGTCCACTGCCTTAATTCTTCAACACGATTAGTACAAACTGCAGAGTCCACGATTTTATTTGTATTTTGAAGTCAAAATAAGCTACATATTTATTATACATATTTTCCACAAATTTTTCAGTTTTTGCTTAGAATCATAAAGTTTCAACAAATGTAACAAAATATATCTGGACTATTGTGACACTTTATAGAAGACGTTATGTTTATCAGACGTTTTCCAACAACAAAAAAAACCATTAACTAAAATATATATATATTTTTTTTTTAACAAAGGCACTATAACAGCTTATTTCCACGAAACGCGTTACAAATAGGTGTGTCGTTGTTATAACTGAAGTAATTTCTCATGAGAGGTTGCTTAATTCAAAGAAAGAGTGCCAAAACTCGAAAATTTCACTGAAAAATCAAAACTAGCGAATATATTCATTTTACTAAAAATCTGATGTGATATGATAAAATTAGGTCTGATTTCGTAATCAGCACTACAAAATCAGTAGAAAAAAAATAATTATATCTTGGACAACGAAAATCGTGTCGGCCTGTGTAATACATCTATCCTTATATTAAAATTTTACCAAAACACAAATCGTCATCAGTAAGTCATAATTAATGAATAACATCATGGATGTGAGCAAATATTTAAAATATATGTATATATGATATCAAAACTAATAACTCTCAATATAATACATAATTATAATATCATCATATCATAAATAAAAATACTAAATTTAAATCGTGTGTTATCAATACATAGTGTAACTTCTCTCATCTTTGTGATTTGGGTCAACTGTCGAATAGGGCTGTGTTCAACCCAATGATTATCATGAGAATCTCATATATCCCATATTCATCAATCAATATCCATGCATCTCGGATCTGTAATCAAATATTTTCACACAGTATCACATAGCTCAGTCACTTAATCGTTCAGATAAATATCATACTTGTTTGACAAATAATTTAATTTAACATAACTAGCATACCTAGCATCCAAGAGAAAATCAGTCTATAATTGAATGAACCTTAGACCCGGTACATAAAATGAAATAAAATGTTTAACATGTGTTAATCTATCAATTTACTTTAATTCAGACAAAAGACTCTTTCTCTTAAAGAAATGCTTTTTTTTTTAATGATAATAAAGACTTCTTGAAAATATTGCGATTTATGATTGTAATAATTTTAGTATGTAATCCAATCCTAGTAGTTATCACTAGATAAGAAAAGATGATATTTGACTATGTATTGTATAATTATCTTCAGACTACCCCCTTTTTTGTAATAATAGTAGCATAAACCTGTCTTAGACCAGACCACCCCCTTTGTTATATACCTCTAGTTTGCTATCAGAGGTTTTACCTATTCATAAATTGTAGTATATTCTTTTTTTTTAATTCTGTTAAATTTCTTTTTTTTTTTGTTTTGGCTATATCCATTAATTATTTTACTGATGTAATGATTTAAGTCTCTATATTGATTCATACTTGATGCAGACCACCCATCAGTTGCATGCAGGTACCAACAACTCGGTGGCGTGCACTTTGTAGATGCACAAATGTACTGACTACCTAAGGACCGAATACAAATCTATATTCAAAACGTATACCACTTAATATGTTGGCCAAGGAATTTTCTAATTTTTTTTTTTTTTTTTTTTTTTTTTTTTTTTTTTTTTTTTTTTTTTTTTTTTTACCTTTAGTGTACTAGTATACCCTAGT
Organism: Bicyclus anynana; assembly: GCF_947172395.1. Classification (NCBI taxonomy): domain Eukaryota; kingdom Metazoa; phylum Arthropoda; class Insecta; order Lepidoptera; family Nymphalidae; genus Bicyclus; species Bicyclus anynana. Next base: position 1,860,305 of record NC_069096.1, on the reverse strand, counting down.
TAAAACCTTATGCACATATCATTGTAACCATCCGAATATATAATTCTAACCACAACCCCATAATAATTACTAATTTTCATAATTATACAAAATGTTGCAATCTAATAAAATGCTAGAAATAAACAAATGAGACATGGATTAAATACACTAGTGTATCTGCAAATAATAAACTGATTGATTGAATCTAAAACAACAGCAATAGTATGGTTAATTTACTTGTATGTAGAATCTATACATCTGCACATGACCATTAATGAAAAGAGAGCCCAACGTCACCCACCCACAAAACTGTCAAAATATGTCTTAGACAAATATTTTACAACCTATTTATGGCAATCTGTGTCTCTTTACTTGAAGTCCATACAGACTGGGCTCTAAGACAATTTGTGATCAATGATATTATTATAATTAATTATTTATTACTCAATTGTCACACAAGTAACTTTTTAATATCACCCTAAAAAAAATCTCCAATTTAATTAATTATAAGATTTCATTAAGATGAATATCATAATATCTCTTAGTACTCTTGTAGATAAGCCGAATATAATAATATTCATGGATAAGAATCATTTACTGTGTTGCTGCAGATTGTTAATAACTGTTCTATACTAAATAGGCTGAAGGCATGTTGTCAACGCTTGAATAGTTAAATAGGTTTTCAAACATAACTACAAATTTATTTTTCAAGAAATCTATCAATCCAATTTCTTAAAAGATTTAAAAAAATTTATATTAAGTACATACAGTAATCTACATAATGATATATCTAAGCAAATCCTATCTGAAAATATTGTAATAGCTGTCTCAAAACTTGTTATCAGGTACCTACATCAAGGCCTAAAATAATACTTGAACCATTACATAAAACTTCATATATTTTTAATTTTTATGTTATTCAGTCATAAAAACTCACATATAACAAATGTATAGTTTGAAGTTACAGGCACAAAAAAAAACAATATTTTAGTTAATTCATTTTAGTCCCATGTCAGCAACGGATGTAATGTAGTTCTATAATTAAGATTTCTCAATATTACATTATGCCAGTGTCCTACATCCTAACAACCCTAGAGTGGTCTGTCTTCATACGTTAATTTCTTGAGCAGTGTGTATGTGTGTGTGTGTGTGTGTGTACTTTTCACTTAAATTATTTTGGTTTCCTAGATATAGTCATCTAACAAAAATGTTTTGACAATAAGCCAGACAAACTGACAACCTATCAACCATACTTAGTTTCACCTAGTGATTATTTATTCTTTGTAATTTTATTTCATATTAGTCACAACTGAATAATTTATGAGGCTGTTTAATCAAAATAATAAAACTCACCAGACACCTAGTTTAATATATTTAGACATCATTGGTATTTCTCATCCGTCAAACCAACAGGATTCCATCTCATATAACTCTGCAGCTAACACCACACATGCATCTTTGTATTTTGTTATTAATTTACACGTTCTTCTCTGTTCTCTCGCAGTTTTTCAAATAATATCCTCTTATGAGTGCTGTTGGACTGTTTGACTGTTTTGCTCATAAATATCGTCAACATGGTATAAGTGTGTTACGTTTACGTTTCTTCATTCTTGTTAGATATTGTAAGCATCGACAACCGACATCGCATAAATACTTTTACCGGGACCAGTGCGGCGTGGTCCCATAGCCGTCAGTGGTATACATACTTAATGGTTGTACATACGTATGATTTTTATCGCATTTCTCGTAATGTAAACCACTGTTTCCCAAATTCACACTTCATTTAAATGCCGTTACATTTTCTTTCTGTAGATCGACTTTAATGTAGGTAATGACATCGTGTTCGTAGGTACTCTCACTTCTGATAAAAGCAATGGAATAAAATAACACAAGCTGGAATGTATAAACTGTATTTCAAATAACTTATTACTCATTCTTAAACAAATCGTTACTTTGGTAGATGGATAATACATTAATTAAATTTACTTCACGCCACTTAATCGCATGTTCGCCTCTTTTTCATAGAGTATATATCACAATACCCTACCAACCTCAGAATAAAACCATAATCATTAATAAACAGTACAGATTAAAACATTTATCTGGAAGAAGGAGTTTTTATATGTTGTCTTATGTATTTATAATTATTTAAATAATTAAAAATCTAACACTTGAGAAGATCTAAAAAAAGAATCAGCCCTTCTGTCACCAGTCGAGGCAACTAGCCGTGGTAAAATGATTCGGAGAATTTTTTTGAATAATAAAATAATAATGAGACTTCTTTCAGTGCAAGTAGCAGAACAGGCAGCTTGGACAGGAGCAACCAAGGCTCCAGTATAACGCTTAATGGGGAGGAAGACAATATCAACGTGGTTGTAAGGTAATATATTTAATAATATAATAAAGAGGGGTTTTATAAGATTGTAGGGGGTAATCTCTGGATCTACATGTTCTACTGAACCGATTTTGAAAACTCTTTTACCAGTAAAAAGCCACGCTATTTGTAGCGTCATAGGCTGTATTTTATTCCCGTATTCACACGGGAAAAGTAACTATGTGAGTGAAATCGCAGGCCTTCTGTTACCTACTTGTAGGTATTTAAAGACAGAAAGCATTGGCTACTAATAACTAACAAACTTTACCATTAGGACATACGAAAAAGACACTCTAATCCAAATAAGATAATCGATTTCTGCTTCTTTGCATTGAATTGCCTTAGAGTATACGAGCCTTCGCCATGAGCGCTCACCCTGTTTTTGCTACTATCAATAAATTAATGTCAGATAAAGCTAAGCACATTAGTTTGAAACCCTTAGTATGTGTTACATAGGAAACTCCAAAACTAATCACTAAACATTTTAATAGAATTGACCCTACTATTGTTCCTTGAGGCACTCCGCTTCTGATTTCTTCCCTTGTCCATTAACATAATGTCAACAAATCAATTTTTATATATATCGAGGAAAACATATATTTTTCATAGTATAACTATTTCTCAAGGGTGCAGAATTAAAAGCATTCTTAGATAAATCGGGTGACAAGCTCTATGAGTATTACGGTAAAGCAGGAAACGTGACATCATATTACTGATGGCATTTTGTAACAAATCTACCAACTTGAAAATAATAGGACTGTAATTATGACCTGGGTAATGACGGTTACAGTTGCGTCCTTGCAGTCAATGCTAGCAGTACCAACATGCGTGAAATTAAATCGTCAAAGTGTAGTACGTACTACTCTCTGCTAAAGTATAGCAAGACGAAAAACAGTAACTTGTTTACATAAAGTATTTTTTTTCTATAAATTGTAACACTATCCAGTTTTTGATACGCCGTTAATACTTAAAATATTTGTGATAGATACATAGTTCCTAAATAATAAACCGATTTTAATTTAGATTTTTGATATAGAATTTTTGTTAGTAGAAGTTTATTTGGTCGAGAAAATTCTATATAATGATCACTGCCTTACTAGACGACTTTTATTTCCACCACCATTAGACAAAGTTTTTTACGAGAAAATATACAAACCACCTTACAGTTTCTGTTTGAATAATGCTTTTATATAAAAATTAACAAATCTCTTTTACCCTGACATTTTGTTCGGTGTTTGATGACGATTTATGCCAGTTCATTGTAAGCCGCATGAAAGAACTTCGTCCCAAAAAGCTCTACCAGAAGCTATTGACAGACTCTTTTGAGGGTTATTTTAGTTTATTTATTTACGGTTTCTTTTCTTGATAGAGTCCGACCTGTGAACGAAAAAGAGCGGTCTCTACAAGAGAGGGACATGCTGGAGTTCCCTGGCAAAGGACAGATCATCGTCAACGGAATCTCGCTCGCGCAGAAACCCAAGCTTTTCTCCTACAACGTGGTGTTCGAACCTGCTGCCACGCAAGTAAGTTATGTAGAAGACCGAGCATTTTTCATACATTCCTGGGTTCATATTTGATTAATGAATCATTACAATGTCCAAATTAGTGTCTTACTAACTAATTAAGTAATATTTCTTGTTTTTTTCCCTTTATGGATCGATCGAAATTGATGGTAGTCAAAATTAATTGGGATAGTTTCACCACCTTCTGAAAGCTTATTTACAAGTTTGTCTTTACATTTTGACAATTACGGTTAGACCATCCATAGATCCACATTTATCAGAAGGTGGTGAAACCGGCCCTAAGTATTTGTTTTCGTCAGGAAGATGTGTTGGAGTACAGCGGCATAAAGCGCCTGCTGGAGATGGCGGTGGAAGGCTTCTCCTGCACCGCCTTCTGCTACGGACAGACGGGCAGCGGCAAGACGCACACGCTCACTGGACCGCCAGGGCTTGTGAGTACCACTGCTTCTCAAGCTGCTGCTTTTGGACCAGAATTTATATAAATAATAGAGAAGAATAGGTGTACTGATAGTGGAAGAGAAAGATATTTAAGAATCCAACTCCATTAAAGTTGAGTGCCTACTTTATGATATGTCCTTGCAGACAGTCGATCGATTTTATTTGCATAACCGAAGTACCGAGGTGTTTTCTTTTTCGTCCCAACATTATATTTTTTTTGGATTCTGCACATAAAAAAGAAAAACTGGAGCCTGTAAGATTACTTTGCTGTCCATCTATCTGTCTGTTAAGATCCTTTATCTCGGGAACGCACAGAGGTATCGAGGTGAAATGAAAACAATAATACTCAGGTCGGGTAAGGGTTCCGTTTTAGTTCCTGTATACGAAGATGAAACTAAAGAATTTAGTATAGACTGAAACATTTTTACTACTTTAGTTTAAAGTTTGTCAGGTTTTGAGCTCCAAAATCCGGGGTCTTTGTGATTTTTGTCCTACTTCGGAGATTTTAGACATAGTAAACCTTCCTTGTGACTACATCGAAAGCCTGTTCTTTAAATAAAATAGGTAAAGAACATAGAAAGGTACCCCAGAACCAGATATGTTCCTTTGTGTATCCAGGATAAATACTGTAGGGATTAAAAAAGTAGCTAGTTAGTAGTTTATTTTTGTGTATTTTATATTGATTATTTTTCTTGCAATTCCATAAAAACAATTACATTGTAATAAAACTTAAAGCTTTTTTATTAATTGCAAGCAAAACAGCAGATCGCGTGTTGGCATACGTAATACGTTATGTCCCTATAACATGCCAATTATCATGACTTTGATATGCTACGCCCATAGACACCTTAATGAAAAGCCAATAGAAATGACTAAGACAAAAGCTATATCAAAAATTATAGTTCCGCTTCCGTTACGTTTTACGTTTGGTCCATTCTTATATGGCTGTGAAACCTAGGTCCTGAAAAATTACTGTGGGGATTAAGGAAAATGTTTATAATCTCAGAGAATCATTTTGTCTCAAATGCTCAAGTTCAGACAAGAGTCAATGATAATGAGGCAGAAGGTTGCCTTTTTCAAACATCTGCAAAGAGGATCTAAGAGATTCCTAGGTTGATCCAAAAGGCAAGATAGACGGAAAAAGGTCATCAGAGCGACAGCGACGTAAATGGGAGTGGGACAAGAGTAACTACAGCCAGCTGTAGTTAAATATTTCTAGAGATCGGAAAGTTTTCTCCACCTGGCCGTCTGTTAACTTCAGTTTAAAAAGGGCAATAATATAATAATGATAAATAGAAATAGGTGCATTAACCGTTAGGCAGAGCGTCTTCCTAGAGGGTCCTGTGTACGCACTATACGTGGAGACTTAGTCATTGTGTTTCGTATGGTGGAAATCAGCTACAAGCATACTACTGGACCAACGAGGCAGATAAACGTTTTTCTTGAATCTTGGAGGTGCATTACCTGTGCGGAAACAACACTCAAAGGATACACGTCATTTCTATTGCCTTGATTTCTATGGCTAACCATGTTACACCAATGGGAAGTAGGTACCCATTATACTGCAGTTCTTTCTTTTTTTACGAAAGATATGCTCGTGCTTGACTACAAATATGCCTCATGGAAAGAAAGAATGAAAGAAAGAAAGAAAAATTCGTTTATTTCGAAATTATGCCACACATCACAATATCTCCAGTACACCATTACATCCAGGACAATACCCTGCGATGTGTGGCATAACCCAGAAAATGGCCCCAGCTCAGCGTAATGCTACGTGACCATTTGAATTTGGACACGTAGCGCTGATTTTCAGTTGAAACCACAGATTGGGTAACGCCACGAACACAGCCAACACAACCTTATAATCTAAACTAATACCTACACTGACGTTAAACTAAAAAATAAACTTAATTATTAAGAAAACAGTAGCTAATGCGGTCTAAGTTGGAGCGCTGACCTAAAAAAATGTGTGTCTACCTAAAACGTGAGAAACGCCGGTTTTGTGTTTCTGGTCCCTGGAAAAGTTTAAAATTAATAAGAAGTTTTTTTTTAATCCTTCGTTACAACAATCATGTTGGTAGATCGTAAAAAGCACCACTTGACGATGAGGCTCATGTTTAAATCGTATACCTACTTGTATCTTTGCGCTTAACATGAAAATATTTGTTTACGTGTAGGTGGAGAGAGGAGCAAGCCCGTACTCACCTGAGCACGGGTTGGTGGTGCGGTCCTTCGTGTATCTGTACCAACTTATCCGGGACCGCCCTGACTGCAATTACATTTTGAAAGCTTCATTTTTGGAAATATATAATGAAAAGGTAAGATTTTTTACGAGACAGTAAACGTTTCTCATTACATTAACAAGTTGAAATATCTTGTTTGTTATCATTTCATTATTTGCCTGTACAGTTTCCCAAAATTAACAATTTTCCACTTAAACGCCAATATTTTGTAGCAGTGTTAATAATTTACCATCAAAGTGATTAAGATCACAAATTGAATAGTTAAATAGTTTGACAATTCAAAAAGCCCATTAATAGATTGTTCTTAATGATTGTATGTAGTAAATAATAAACGGAAAGCTTTTAAAGCTTCGACCAACACCTTATGAAGCTTTTACTTAACTGCTGGATCAAGAGTCGGATACAAAAGGCAGTGTTTCTTGAGACGGCGCATATTGTGAGAAGGTTCCTCACTCTGGAGCCCTGACCACCGGTTGCTTGGGCACTCAAATGTCCCGCAGTGTTGAATTTTTTTATAAATTTTTAATAGTGTTTAGTATTTTATATTTTTATTAACATTGTAAAAATTTAAAAAAAGAGAACTTAGAAATAAATGGGAAATTATTAATAAACGGAAAAATGTTGAGCTCAAGAAATTATACTTAATCGAATTCGAAGACCATGATTTATTGATGGTGGCCTTTATTCAAGTGCCTTACAATTTTTCCTCATGTAAGATATAAGTGTGTTCTGACGACCTCCGTGGCACAATGGTATGCCCATTGGATTTAAATGGTGGTCCGTGGTTCGAACCCCGGATGGGCTGATTGAGATTTCTTAATTTAACCATTGGTCTGGCTGGTGGGAGGCTTCGGCCGTGGCTAGTTACCTACCGGCAAAGACGTACCGCCAAGCGATTTAGCATTCCGATACTATGTCATGTAGAAACTGAAAGGGGTGATTTTCATCCTCCTAACAGGTTAGCCCGCTTCCATCTTAGATTGCAACATCACTATCCGGTGAGATTGTAGTCAAGGGCTAACTTGTAAAGAATAAAAAAAAGTGTAATTAGTGTAGGTGTAATTATTGCAAAAATAATTATTAATGTAGACATCTCCTCTACGGCGTAGGGCCTCCCTCCAATCTTTCCGTAGCTTTCTGTTGCGGACTCTACGCATCCAGCCCCTTATGTGAGAAATGTCTCTCCATCTACTTTACTGATGTCCCCTTTTTATTTTGTACACCCATAGACACGCATTCTGTAATAGGGATGATGACAGTTTTTTAAATTGTATATAAATTAAGAGTACGCTAATAGTTAAGCAATTTTGTAAAAGTAACAAGTTATCTGCGATCATTACTTACGGAGCTACAGGGATTAAAAGGGTCAGATTTGCGGCGCTGCCGCGGATCCCTGAAAAACGCCCCATACAAAATGGTACAAACTTATAACGTCGTAGGCAACTAATGATCGTTAGATTTGTATGGGCGTTTAAACAAAATTACTAATATCTTTGTTATTTCTGCGTTTATGTTTATGGTTCACATATTAAAAAATGTCACATTTAATGTAAGGAAGCTAAAACTGTATGAATTTTCATCTATATACGATAAAATATTTTTAGTAGATTTGAAATTTTATAATCTTATTTATTTTGCAAATATCCAGTCAATCTTTGCTTTTTATGTATAAATTAGTTAAAATTGACCTTATTTACCCGAATGTATCATAAAAATCAATATATTCAAACCTAGTCATCATCCCCATTATTTTGGTTACATGATATAATTATGTACTAAAACCAAGTTACTTCTAGGTGATAGACCTCCTAAATCCGGGCAGCGCTCGAAAACCACAGCAAGTCCGATGGTCGAAGGAGAGCAGGAGCTTTTACGTGGAAAACTTGTTTACCGTGGACTGTGAGGAGCTAGACGACCTGTTTGCAGTGTTAGAGGAAGGTAAACTATTCGTATTATAGCTTGAAATTATACCTACCCAAATCTGCCGCTCAAGCCATTAATTACATATCGATTTTTTCAATCGATAACGCTTTGAAAATTGAATATGACTTTCTAGGAGGTTTAAATTTCCCTAGAGAAAACTCTCGGGAAATTTAAGACAAAAATCTCTCAGACCAATTATTGTATAGGACCTGCCTCGCTAGATGTTACTTTTCTGTCAAAGTATATGGTCAACGATCTAATGCGATTATAAAAACTGTCTCTATATAATCGGTGGTAAATAGTTGTAATCGTGTTCATCGGTTAAAGAGCTCCGTAAAATACCTTTTTGTGTAATAGAATTGTGTAAAAATCGGACAAAAACTACAAGATATACCAAATCTAAGCTCGTTTTCCTCAGAAAATGACAGACAATTTTGTTCGTGACTATGAGTGCGATACAGGTCCTTCTATAATTGGTCTGAGCAAAAATCTGTACATATTTAATCTGTGGCAGGTATGCGCAACCGTGCGGTGGGCGCGCACGCAATGAACGCGCACTCGTCGCGCTCGCACACGCTGCTCAGCGTACGCATACGACGCGACGTGGGCTCCGACCGCGACATCACGTGCTCCACTCACGGCAAGATGAACTTCGTGGACCTGGCCGGCAGCGAGATGACTAAGAGGACGAAAAGCAGCGGCAAGACTTTGGAAGAGGCCAATAATATTAACAGGAGCCTCATGGTATTAGGTAAGGGTTTCATTTAATAGTCCTAGACTCAGGCATAAAATAAAGAAGTCACAATATAACAAACATACACTTCGCGTGGCTGAAGTGCACATAAGTGAAAGCGTACCTTAACCGGGTCCGCTATTGAAATAGGAGTTGAAAGTTGACATCGGTTTTTACGCGGACGAAGTCACGGGCGTTCGCTAGTATAATATATAGGTAAGTATGCGTACCTATATTGTGATGTGTGACCTTGTGACTTTCGCTTTTATATAGAAGATGGCGAGTCGAACAAAATTATGTCGTTTATTAGGTACGTATTTTGTGACGTAGCGAACGTTTTACTTCTAAGCCTTCTGTAAAGAAGATTTGCGATGTGTCTCATTTAATGCAATGTGAGTAACACCCTCTTTTTATCAAAAAATTAATTCTTTCATCTCAATTTATAAACAGTTGTCCTCGACTGATTGACATATTGTATGTACGGATAACTGGATGGTTAGTTAAGTGACGTCATTCTAAATCAAATATGGCGGACTAGAATTTATTATTTTGAATGTCGAATAAATGGGTTTGTTAAGGAGAATACAAACGAATTGTTATGTGTGTTAATTAAAACAAAAACAATTATTTCAACGACATTCTGTAAAATTAGTTAAATGCAATGACAGATTAATAGGATACTGTCTCTACTACCTATGTATTTTAGTAGGTACCTACCTATTAGGAGCACAGTTGGTACATTTCGCTAGTTTTTCTACGGCTAAAGTTCTCATTTACAGGATACTGCATAGCACAGCTAAGTGATGGTAAAAAGAAAGGACACATACCATATCGGGACAGCAAACTGACTAAATTATTGGCAGATAGCTTGTCCGGTAATGGAGTAACTCTAATGGTAAGCACACATTTGACTGAGATTTAACATTATCACTACATAATAAGTGTGTCTGTAGCTATATCTGTGTGCCTAGTGGTAGTTTTCAATGTTTTTATACTGTGACGATCGCGTAATAGTAAACGCGAATTTCTAAGGAATTTAAACAGCGCCATCTAGTGGCACTACTGCACAACTGTTTAATTCCTTACAAATTCGCGTTTACGGTTACGCGATAGTCACAGTATGAAAGCATTGAACCACTAGGCACTCTAGTTGCGATAAACTTTAAAACGACAACGTATTTTCATATAATTTTCGCCAATTAACGGAGTATAAAGTAAAATATGTCTTTCAGATCGCCTGCATCGCCCCAACAAAATCTAATTTGAATGAAACTATAAACACTTTACGGTATGCCTCTCGCGCCAAGAAAATCAAATCTAAGCCTATTGTTAAAATGGTAAGCACTTGGGTAAGGTGTCATTCGCACGTGAGTTTTATTAACGGATGTTAAAAAATGCATATCTACCTACAAATACAACAAATTCATTCTTAAGTATATGTTCACACGACAGCGTTTTAAGACACGACCCATTTAATCGAGCAGTACCTTTTCATTGTGCATTTTCAATTTTCAAAGCCTCAATAGCTCAACGGTAAGAGCGGTCGGTCTCATCACCGAGGGGTGGTGGTTCGATCCCCGCCCCGTTGGTCTATTGTCGTACCCACTCCGAGCAGTCTTTCCCAACTAGTTGGAGGGTAATGAGAACATTGGTCATATTGTAAAAAAAAACATAAAGACAAATATTTGAAAAAAAAATTTGGGCGTTTAAATAGACCATGAATTAAATTAAGATCGTTTCTAAAAGCGCTAACGCTGGGTTTTAACGTATCGCTTTTTTAACTCTCGTGCGAATGAGGGGTCGCACATTTAGCTTAAATAATTTATTTAGTGAAATATAGGGTGGTTTTTAGGGTTCCGAACGTACGTAGTACAAAAACGGAACCCTTATAATCCCCCTCGCGCACATTTTAAGGTCTGTTTGTTTTCTCCGAATGTACTGAACCAATCCAATTGAAATTTGGTACAAATATCAATTCTTATGACCCAAATACAGGGGTGTATCGTGAATAGGTAAAAATTGAATATGGGGGACACTTATGGGGGGTAAGATGAAAAGTTGAAAAAAAAAACTTTTACTAACTTCATCGTGTGATACATCAAATGAAAGGTCTTGATAAGAGGATTTCAAAAATATTTTTTTTTGGAATTAAAATACCTTTTAAGTTATTTAAACAAATAGACGAAAATTGACCCTGCCCTTTTTCTCCGAATCTACTGTATCTAAAATTTTGAGAAAAACGACGAAAATTGACCATCATGGGACAGGTCAGTTTTCAAAAGCATGATAGATTAACAACGTTCGGAACCCTCGTGCCGCGAGTTCTACTCGCACTTGTCCGGTTTTTTTATCACTGTTTCGTCTCTACCAGGATGCCAGAGATGCGCTGATATTGAGTTTGAAGAGAGAAGTGGAAGCGCTGCAAATAGAGAATCAGCATTTGAGGACCGCTGTGCAAATTCACACGGACTACAACGGGGATACTGATAGTAAGTCATCATTAGATACTTATTTACTACTAGCGAACGCCCGAGACTTCGTCCGCCCTTAGACCTCTTTAATCCAGCCCTTACAGTAGTATCACTATAAAAATGGAGTAACTTCTCCCGTTTTCCCAACATTTCCCTTCACTGTTGTGCTCCTATTGATCGTAGCGTGAACAAATATATACCTACTATAACCTGCCCAGGAATATGAAGCATAATTGTATCAAGTTTCGAGAGTAGTTTTTGTTTCTATAACGAACATATTGACAGACAGACAAATATTTTACTGATTGCATTTTTGGCATCAGTATCGATCACTAATCACCCGCTGATAGTTATTTTGGAAATAATATTTCATGTACAGATTGTCCGGGTTTTTAATTTCGGCGACCTGGCGACCCTGCCTAGATGAAATTAATATGTATAATTGTATGATATTTTCATTTTCAGGTCAAAAGAGCCGCAGCACGCCTCCGCCAATAGAAGCCAACAAACTCTACCAACTGCCGCAGAAGGAATTAGTCGAACTGGTTCAACTTCATATGTCAGAGAACTCGGCGCTGAGACAAGAGAATACAGAGTTATTCGTCGTCAGAGATCAACTATTGAGAGATCACGAACTTCTAAGTAGAGAAAACGAACGATTGCTAAAGAAACTCGAAGATGTTAACTCGTAAGTAAAAATGTTAAATTTACAGAAACATTTAATAGAATCATATCTACTATAATTAGGTACCTGTACCTACACAATTTTTGGTCGTTTGTGGTGGTTTGTTAATTGGCAGGCTAATTTAGTAAAATTATAAGAATGTCAGGGTATATTATTATTACAGTAATTTGATATTTTGCGTGTTTTCAAAATTTCTATATTTTATAGGACTTTATTTGGACAAAGCTGATGATGTTCAGGTCAGTAGAGCATAAAGATGCATGGCAATCACTGCATGTAATCACAAAATAAAAGTACCTATAAATTAACCAAATAAATTATATCCAATTAAAAATATTTAAAAAATCACAATCACATTTTCTATACTAATACTTTCATCACAAAAATATTTACTTAAAGTATGTAGATTAATTATTTAATGTTTCACAAAAGCAAATACACAAAAGAAATGAATTCATAAATCTGTGAACAATTTTTTTTTATTTTATTAAATATTTACTTTTACCTACTTACGGAAATTACTGGCAAAATTCCGTTTTTTCCGGGGTAGAGGTAGGCTAGGGAACGATAGGGTAGGGGTAGGGTAGGGATATGGAAGAAGTGCACATAAGTCAAAGCGAAGTTTGACCGGGTCCGCTAGTAGTTTCTAAACGAATGGACCGATTATGATGCGGTCTGAATTATCATTATCTCGTTTCCTACTTCACATAAGGGTTTTACTAACTTTCACGATTCGATTAATTTCAAATTTGGTGTAAGTCAAGTGTAATGCAAGTCATGCTAACGTTAAAGCTTCAAATAATCCGCAGGATACTGCAGAAAACCATATAACGCAATTTAGGCTTCATAAAATATTAATTATTCATTTATGAAGGGGTTAAGTAAATGCATGATCGAGAGTATCTGTTATTCTTAAACATGCATTTTATTCGTCTGAGCATGCAACTAATAAATGGAATTAAGGAATGTGTAAACTGAACTATGTATGACACTGAGCAAGGCAACACTAGCCGTCTGTAACTCTATAGTCTATGTATTCTGTCATGCTGAAATATTTCTTCTGCAGAGTGTGCACCCGTTCTCCACTGATACCAGCGAGAGCGGCCTACTCCATCAGCAGCAGTACTGGAGTACCGGATATTGATATTTGGACGAACCACGTCGGCTCTGCTAATAGCACTCTTAGCGGGGGCAGCTAGGATTAAAACTAATAGACAATTTCTTCTTTACTAAAATGGCCATAGACAATCACTACCAATTTAAATGACCTTTTGACCTCTCGGTTGTAAAAATGTAAAATGTTGAATGCCTTGATTTATAATCCTGAATTCGATTTCAATCTACAACACATAAGCTACTAATACCGCCACTCTAGCACCGTTAAGAGTGGCGGTGGTTAGTGGTGACTTGCCCGCCATGGTCCAAATTGGATCATGGATGGAACATGGGGCAAAATTTCAACTTTCATATAATAATGGTGATCTCGCCACCACATGCTTTCACTATTACATTTTTATTGGAAATAAGAGTAAACGTTCGTCATTATCAACCCATATTCAGCTCACTGCTGAGCTCGAGTCTCCTCTCAGAATGAGAGGGGTTATGGCAACCACGCTGGCCCAAAGCGGATTGGCAGACTTAACATTCAGAGAATTCTCTGTTATGCAGGTTACATCACGTTTTTTTTCCTTCACCGTTTGAGACACGTGATATTTAATTTCTTAAAATGCACACAACTGAAAAGTTTCAGGTGTATACCCCGGACCGGAATCTGAGGCAGAGGTCATATCCACAGGGCTATCACGGCTTTGAGTAAACATTACAATCATGCAAAAATAGGAAGATTCGCAGAATTGATTAGAGCAAAGCATTTTTTTAGATCAAGTAGGTCTAAGTATAGTTATTGGTTTACCTCAACGAACTTTTAATCTAAATAAATTAGAAAAATATTGACAATACTTAATTGATAGATTTTTTCTTGTAAATGAAAATAAACAGCTTCAGTGTGAATATGTACTGTATTTTCTTTTTCATATCCCATCATAAAACTAACATATTACTTACAGAATAAATCCAAACTCTATGCAAACATTGTATGAAATGCAATGCATTTTTTACCTTCATTTCTAATTTGTTTTATATCAGATTTCACAGATTAAAGAATAATAGGCAGATAAGAGTCCACAGAACACCACTGTCGTGTTACAGAATTCAAAATCAAATACATTCTCGAGTCAGTATGACACATATAGAGATAAATTGGACCTTGAAGCAGAACATAGACTACGTTATATCTTGGGAAAATTAATGATTCCCATGAATTTATAAAAAATTAAATTTCACAGGCATCCGCGAAAACACCATTTATTTTCAAATTGACATTCAAATAGCTTGACTAAGGTCACTGCATATGGAACATGATTAACATGTGGATGGAGTGTGGTGTCAGTGGTAAGTGCAGTGGATTTACAAGACAGAGATCCTGGGTTTAATTCCTGGCTCGGCCATGGCTAGTTACCACCATACCGACAAAGATGTACCACCAAGTGATTTTTGTGGGTGTTTCGTGGGAATTTCATCCTTCTACCAAGTAAACCCGCTTCCATCTTAGATTGCATCATCAGGTGAGATTGCAGTAGCTAACTTGTAAAGAATAAAAAAACACATCTTGTCCATGCCCACATGACGTGTCTCTGTTATCTTTGTCTCATGCTAAGACGATCATTCAAGTAAAGAGAGATAAAACAAGTTACATATGCAGTGAGCTTTGTGGACACTATTACAAGAACTGCTTGTTTTAACAACCATCTGTATAGACTAATAACTTGTCTATTATTAATGTTTACATATTTAGTCTGACAAGGAAGACAGACTAAGTATTATTCAGTATATCTTTAATTTACTAAGTAATATTTATCTCCACAAATCAGTTGAAAACTTCATTCAATCAATTACACTTATAAAACACCACACAACTTCTTCAGAGTCTATAAGTCTTTTATGATCACCAACAAAATTTACTGCTAGTGCCTCCTGAAACCATATTTCTTTCTCTCATAGAACAGATCTGTCTTGGAGCTGCCCAAGTTCACAATCTTCGGGCACCCATCTCTCTGTAATAAAAGACAGGTTATTTAAAAAGGTTCTCTGCTTGTGTTGTTCTCCCTGCCTAGCCAAATTTGGTAAGATCACAATTTCACCTATTGCACAAATCTGAAAAGTTGGAAAGAAGTATACCATTATAAGCACCAAACTTTAGACTTCTCTGAAATTGCATTACTTTGCCTGACAGCATTATCTAACTGCATAGTAAGAGCTAAGCAGTTAGACAATGTCCTTGGATGTTTTGTACACTTTTTATTGATTATGGAATGACTTCCAGCTTCAGTTTTCCATCTACAAGTCAAAAATTAATAGGAATCTTTTAAGCAAGCACCTTCCACCATAGACTGCATCATCGCTTACTGTCAAGCATTATTTATTCAAGCTACAAACAAACAAAAAACTTTTACTCTTTGTAATGATATTGAAGTTGCATTGCGCAAATCATGCAAGCTGGAAGATAGTTATTCATAGCAATATTTTATCAAGTAGCAAGCAAGCAGCAAGGTACTTACGTCCTTCTCCTGTATGGTGCACTCCTTACAGTAGTAGGCGTCCGAGACGCCGGGCCCGCCGCATATAACGCATCTGCCCTGATACGAGCCGTAGTTGCATTCGTCGCATATCCGCACCAGCGTGCAAGGCCGCACGTACGAGTCGCAAATCACACATTTGCCGTCGCATTTCTCGCATAAACGACCGATAGCTGCGTACAAACATCAATTAAAAAACGCGCCTTGATTATTATTTTTAATGTAGAAGTAAGCTAACTTACCAACGCCTGGTTGTTTTCTACAGAAGATAAGATCGGGATGATGTTTAGCCATGGTTTGTTTTGTTTACTAACTGAAAAGCTGAAAACCTTTTCAGTTTTACGAAAAATTATATTAACAACAAACAAGCTTTTCTTCAGAGATTAAAAAATAACCTCAAAACTTTCAAAATCGTCAAATCGACATTGACATTTCACATTGATAGATAACCAAAGCAAAGACCAAAAAATCTATAGTTTAGAGCTAGAAGGGCTAAGTTTTGGTATTACGCCGGTTATACATACTCGCAGCAATATTATGAGGCAGGCTAAATTAAAAAAGGCCCTTCATCTGATTTTCGAGTGTGATGTTTATTTGCGGGAGCTGAATGTCTACAGCCAGTAGAGTTGAATTGTACAGAACTACAGACATTGTACATGGACAATTGGACATCTAAAGAATAGGCTCTAACTCTATTATTCATACATTGCCTCGATCGAGAATGTGTGAAACATACAATTATTTTTTTAATTGATGCTTGACCCGCGGAGCTAATAAACCAAGTAAAAAAGGAGAGGGTTGTCTATGGACATTGACATTTTTGACGCTTGACAGTTGGAGTTGACACTTGACATTTGACGTTTTAGAACATATTTTTGTGCAACAGGCATGGTTTCGTATTCAGTGTAAATTAAAATTTACGAAATTTATATTGAAACTCTACGTATTGCGGCTGAATCATGACTGAAGACAGTGATAATAGTAACAGTGATAACCAAGAATTTGAAACGGAAGAACAACAAGAAGAGGAAACTAAAGTTGAGAAAAATGTAGATGAACAAGAAGAAACAGTCACATTTAAAGATTTAGTATGTTTTCTACCTTTATTTAGTACCAATTTAGAATAAAAAGTCTCTATCGACAATTTAAACGCTAAATGATTTACATTAATTGTAGTCAGTAAAGTGTAAACAGTGTGAGCCTGTACTTTTTTAGGTTATATCTATTTAAAAAAATTAATCTAGCACGAAAGTTATATAGGTACTCTTTGATACTCTCAATATGTGCAATATCAATATAATATTAAAATGATGAAAGCCTGTATCTATAGTCCACAACTTTAGGCTTTTTACACAACCATATCACTTCTCAAAAAGGTTCTTTTAGGGCGACACTTTTCGTTTCGATTCACATACATTGTATTTTTAATAATAAGCTTTACGGCTCTGGGTTCTAACCCTTTTGAGCCCGGATTCACAAACAATAAATTAATTATCTCGGACCAATAATAGAAGGACCTACCTCGCAAGACGTTACCTCTCTGTCAAAGAATCAACGATCTATCTATATAGAGCGGGGCATTTAGAAGTGTTTGTAAAATCGACTGGGATAGTTGAGCGGCTAACGCGTGTAAAAAAACTAACAAACGCGTTAGATTGTTCGATTGTATCGATGTTTCATTGTTGTAATCGTTTTCGTCGTCTAAAAAACTCCCTAAATATTCCGGTTTGTGTAGTAAGTAGTTCAATGGCATAAAAAACGGCCAACAACTTCTAATTCAGTAAAAGATGACGTGACGTTCAATTTGAAAATATTTCTATTTTATTTTTGTTATTCTTTACATGTTAGCCCTTGATTTCAGTCTCACCTGATGGTAAGTGATGGTGCAATCTAAGATGGACGGTATGATTTCTACACGACATCATACCGGAACGCTAAATCGCTTAGCGATACGTTTTGTAGGTAGGGTGGTAACCAGCCAGACCTGGCACAATTAAGAAATTCTCAATCGGCCCAGCCGGGGATCGAACCTAGGTCCTCCGTCTTGTAAATCCACCGCGCGTACCAGTGCGCCACGGAGGTCGTCAAAAACATAATTATAATTTATAATAAATTTGTAATAAAAACAATATCTAAAAGAAAAATCGATTCTATTCTTCTAACGAACGAACGAACAGAACATCAATCCATTAATTTAACGTTCTGTGTACAGATTATATTATTCTTGTTAAATATTTTATTATTTATTCTTGTTAAATATTTTCAATGACTGAGTTTACCTCGTCCCTTTCAAAAAACGACAGACAATTTTGTTGCTGCATTTGGGTGCGATGCATTTCCATTTCTAATTCCTCTATGTTAAATATATAGAGTTTGCACAAAAACAATACAAACGACATAAAAAGAACCCAAGCAGACATGAGTCACAAACCATTATGAAAAATAAAGATATTGAGTTTTATGGGTATTAAATGTGCATTTATAAAATTAAATAATAACTTTAATAATTTTTATAAATGTCGTATTTTCATATCAAAAGAAGATGTTTTCTTTTATTTTAATGTGAATTTTACCTTTCATTTATTGCAGAAATACCCTATACTATGATTAATTTTTTGATTTTGTGTTATTAAGTGAAAGAAGATTTGACATTTCACACACACACTTCACAGCACAAAACACTACTTTATTTGTTGTCTGTGACTAATACTCCTACCTCACAGTATTCGTTAACTAAATCCAGACTGTTGGGCGTATTTTCTTCCTTTGTAATTTTTATTATTTCGTTTTGTTCTCGTTTCGTTGTTGTTGTTAATTATTGTTTATTTGTTGTTTGTTTTTCGCGCGTATCTTGTATGTATTATTTATTACCTCATATCTTCGAAACCGCTGAACGGATTTACGTAATTCAGATATCCTTAGATTTGTTTTAATAACCCAAGTGTTCTTAGATAGGTGAAATTAAAAAAAAACCAACAAGACGACTGTGAGATGCTATAGAATCGAGGTGATTTTTTTTTAAATATTGCAACAAGGGAATCAAATTCAAGGGCTTTTTGTGAGAATTTCAAAATGGTATATAATGGCCAAAAAAAAACTACAATTAGAAAAACGTTATTTATTAATTGTATATACATAATACGCGAGGCGGACGACTATAAGGTTTATGAAGTGTAGTTATAAAATACCTTAAATAGACTAAATTAAATATATTGATTATAAAACTCGACATGTGCGAGTCGGATTCGCCCACCGAGGGTTCCGTAGATTTTTTTGAATATTTACTTATCCTCGATTGGACGTAGGTATACACTATCGTACTTTGTAACAAACGTAACAAATAAATCCGAAATTCACCATCTATCTAACTAAAAATTATGAAATAAAATAATTAAATAAACGAATAACCCAACTGCATAAATGATACAAAAACTGATTAAACTAAAGTGGGGACCTATTAAAAAATGTAGACGTAAATCATTATATTCAATATAATAGGTCCCGACTGTTTTCTAATTTTTTTCTACACTTCTGGACTGAACTTGTTTTTTTTCTTTTCAGTTTTTGTATCATATAGGCAGTCGGGTTTTTTATTTGTTTAATTAATTAATTTATTAATTTTATTTAGTTTAGTACGAAAATGAGTGAAGCGGAGCCTGGTACTAGCCGGAGCAGTTATTCCGCATTGCTATCGTTTCCGTCACCAAAAAAGAAACGTACGAAGCTATCACCCTTATCGTCCTCCGAGAAAACCGTTTTGATTAATGTGTTTAAATATGTCGAGGATACCTTATGCTTGCTTATACATAATAAAAAACAAAACTATAAGGGTTCTTTATTGACTACGGAACCCTGAATATAAGTGAAACATTATCTGTTAGATAAATAACAGGATATAGGAATATAGAATAAAAAAAATATTGGTTATCAAAGGAAGTTTTATTTCATGACAATATTCGTAAATAATGCTGTAGTAAAATGTTGAGCACCCCTGAGTCAGCTGTTTTTGTTTATTTACATTGTTTAAAATACCTACCCGATCTGACTATAAGTGTATGTTTGTTACTTCTTCACAACGCAAAAACTCTACAGATTTAGCTTAAATTCACACTGGAAATAGCTAGATTAACACCTGGCGATAGATTTGAGGAGAACAGTGTCATAGGTGTATGCTAGTTTTAATATCAATTTTACCAAATACACAAAGTTCAATACACCTGTTGTGTATTGAACTAAGCTTTTTTTTTTTCTTGTACAGCCAATCTGCGATCAGTCCTAAGACTATAAACAAATATGTTGCGAGTGTCTTTGTCTTGTGGAGGTTGATCCTTATTAGGAGGAGTGCGTCCTGTTTTTCAAATGTCCAGGTCGAGTATGCATTTACGTTTAAGACGCCTCGGACAGTCATCAATCAAGAGTCTGTTTGCCAAGATATTAGGATGAATAAGGAGTCGCTTTTTGGAACTAAGCATTGACATTATATATTTCCAGGGAATAGTAGATATACTATGTGAAGCATGTACAGAGTTAAAATGGAAGAATCCATCAAAGATCCAAAAAGAAGCAATACCTGTAGCACTCCAGGGGAAAGATATAATAGGGCTCGCAGAGACAGGGTCGGGGAAGACTGGCGCCTTTGCCCTTCCAATCTTACAGTCTCTCCTGGAAAACCCGCAGAGATACTTTGCACTAATCTTGACACCTACCAGAGAATTAGCATTTCAAATATCAGAACAGTTTGAGGCCCTTGGTAAGTCATAACTTTTAAATCTAATAGCACTAATAATAGCTTTTATTTTTGGCATATTTAGTTACAGAATAGCCAATAGTCAATACTCATTTACTTCAAGGCTTAGTTTACAAGCACTTTCAAAACATTGGGTATTTATATTATAAGATAATGGTGATAATAATTTGTCAATAACTTAAAATTAAATAAATAAGGGTTCTAAATGCGCCTTGGTCTGAGAAGAAAGAGTCAATTTCTTAGTATCCACCAACATCACACCACACTCAGTTGTGAGGATTTTTTCTACTAAGTAGTAGAAAAGTCTCTTGTAGCTATTAAATTTGATGCAAATACTCTCCATCTATCATTGTTTTTTTTATTCTTTACAAGTTAGACCTTGACTACAATCTCACCTGATGGTAAGTGATGATACAATCTAATATGGAAGCAGGCTAACTTCGGTTTTTACACAACATCTTAACAGAATGTTAAATTGCTTGGCTTTGGTTTGGTATGTCTTTGCCAGTAGGGTAGCCACGGCCAGAGTCTCCCCCTAGCCATTAAGCTACTTCTAATTTATATCTTACATTAATTAATTATTGTCACTTAACTTGTGGTGATTATGTCGAGGGTGTAAAATTTTAAATTAATTATACAGGAGCTAGCATAGGTGTGAAGTGTGCAGTGATAGTGGGGGGTATGGACATGGTGGCGCAGGCCCTGGCGCTGTCCAAAAAGCCTCATATCATCATAGCAACGCCCGGCAGACTTGTGGACCACCTGCAGAACACTAAGGGATTCAATTTGAAAGCTTTGAAATATCTTGTAAGTGCATTTGTAAATACTTTGTTTATCTTTACAATTTTTTTACTAAAAGGTATATTAAGGAATTAAAAACTTTATAACAGAAAATACCTGATATAAAATTTAATTGTGATGGATATTATAGAGGATATATTTGATTGAATGTTTGCTTTGAATAGACTCTGAAACTTCTAGGCTGATTTAAAAATTTTTTTAAAACTAGCATAACTAACCTAACTGCATTAGGACGAAAGAGATGGGATTTGGACTACACCACCATTGGTTGATATTTAGTCTATTTCTCTTCACGATTGATTTTGTTGGTCTCATGCAGTCATGCTAGGCATACAGATATCAATTTGGAACACAATCGGCGGAATGTTAATTTTCAAAATGCGATCCTTTTCTTCAGAATATGTACTATATCAATATCAAAGAAGTTCCCTTTCGCTTTATTTATTTCATTGTTTAAAAAAGTATTTTCTGATGCTGTAAGTAATTAGGCGGTGTAACACCTGTGCTATTTGCCTTCAACTCATGGCCCAAGCTAGCACTCATGTTACAATAGCACTCAATACCTGACAGTGACATAAACAACAATTCTATCATAAACTAGGTAATGGACGAAGCAGACCGCATACTGAACATGGATTTCGAGGTGGAAGTAGACAAGATCCTCCGTGTAATACCCCGAGAGCGCCGCACCTACCTGTTCTCCGCCACCATGACCAAGAAAGTGCAGAAGCTACAGCGAGCCTCCCTGCAGGACCCCGTCAAGGTTGAAGTCTCCACAAAGTATCAGACTGTTGAGAAACTGCAACAATACTATATCTTTATACCTGTTAAATATAAGGTAATTAAATACATTTGTTTAAAAGGCATATTTTTTAAATAGTTATTTGTTTAAAAAGTCTACATTTAATTTTTAAAGCATTGAATTTTAGTATTAAAGTTAGATTATATTGGAGTATTTTAAATCCTACTAATATTATAAACGCGAAAGTTTGTATGTTTGTACGAGCTATGTTAGGAGTATCTCTGCGTGATCGAATCAGAAATGAGGAGATCCGCAGAAGAACCAAACTCACCGACATAGCTCAACGAGTTGCGAAGCTGAAGTGGCAATGGGCGGGGCACATAGTGCGAAGAGCCGATGGACGTTGGGGTCCCAAAGTGCTGGAATGGCGACCCCGCACTAGTAAGCGCAGTGTTGGCCGACCCCCCACCAGGTGGACTGACGACATCAAGCGAGTCGCAGGGATTCGCTGGATGCAGTTGGCTCAGTATCGTGATGTTTGGAAGTCCCTACAAAAGGCCTATGTCCTGCAGTGGACGTCCATCGGCTGATATGATGATGATGATGATGAAAGTTTGTATGGAAGTTTGGATGTCTGTTACTCTTTAACATCGCTACTATTAAAGCGATTTGGCTCAAATTTTAAATAGAAATAAATTTAACTCTGGATTAACACATAGGCCATGGGATTTTTATCCCGAAAAAGTCCATGGTTTCCCGAGATTTGCGAAATATGATGATTTTGATGCTATGGATGTTTGTTCACGCCTCGAATACTGAACCGAATTTGCTAAAATTTGGTATTGATATAATATATTATAGCCTGGATTAACACATAGGCTACTTTTATCCCGGAAAAATCCATGGTTCCCGAGGGATTTATGAAAAACTAAATTCCACGCGGGCGAGCCGTGATAGCCCAGTGGATATGACCTCTGCCTCCGATTCCGGAGGGTGTGGATTCGAATCCGGTCCGGGGCATGCACCTCCAACTTTTCAGTTGTGTGCATTTTAAGAAATTAAATATTACGTGTCTCAATCGATGAAGGAAAACATCGTGAGGAAACCTGCATACCAGAGAATTATCTTAATTCTCTGCGTGTGTGAAGTCTGCCAATCCGCATTGGGCCAGCGTGGTGGACTATTGGCCTTACCCCTCTCATTCTGAGAGGAGACTCGAGATCAGCAGTGAGCCGAATATGGGTTTATGACGACGGTATATTATAGCCTGGATTAACACATAGGCTACTTTTATCCCGGAAAAATCCATGGTTCCCGAGGGATTTGTGAAAGACTAAATTCCACGCGGACGGACGGGGTCCGCTAGTAGATTATAGGCTAATCCAGGGCCTTGGCAGGACGTGTACCTGGTGCACATCGTGAACGAGCTGGCCGGCAACTCGTTCATCGTGTTCACGGCCACGTGCGCGGGCGCGCTGCGCTGCGCGCTGCTCATGCGCGCGCTGGGCGTGCCCGCCGTGCCGCTGCACGGGCAGATGTCGCAGCACAAGCGCCTCGCCGCGCTCAACAAGTTCAAGAGCAAGAGCCGGTCCGTGCTCATCTGCACCGACGTCGCCTCCAGGTCACTATACGCTACTAATAGGCCTCTTTTGTAAACAGTGTTTAAACTGAATTATAGAAGTATTATAAGCTATATTTTATTTTGTCCCGTCAATAATAACCAGTAAAAAATTTAATGTAAATAAAAAAAATATCTACGTAAATTTTTTGCCGCTGAAACAGCATTTTAGCAAGTGACGTCATTCATAGAGATACCAGCGTGATTGGCGTTTGCAGTGATGTGATTATATCATGTCACCGCAAGCGCCAATCACAAACCGATGCCTTGTAGCGAATGACGTTACAGTTTATGATTGGCGTTTGCGGTGACGTGATAAAAATACAATTTTGTTTTATAAAAATATTACAATTACGAAATTATTTTCACAAATAAAAATGTGATTAGAGTTTCTAGGCATCTAAACCGCCTTTATGCAAAAAATCTTCTTAGTTTTGTACAGCAGGCGAGTAGCCTATTACAAGTCAAATCAAATCAATGTTTTTTACTTCTAATTGATGGACACAGTTGGTCCACTTGATATAGCTTTTACACAGTATACCTAAGTCCACTCATTCTGATGGGTAGCCGAATGGGTTGTTAATGCTGATGACACATTGGTTATTGCAGAGGCCTGGACATACCGCACGTGGACGTGGTGATCAACCTGGACATCCCGCTGCACAGCAAGGACTACATCCACCGCGTCGGACGCACGGCGCGCGCCGGACGCGCCGGCAAGGCTATCACGTTTGTGTCACAGGTAACACACGTGATATATGTATTCCTCTGTACCTACTCTTAAATCTATGATATATTCATCGATCTTCTATTAAAAAGTGGATACTTGAATTAAGTGCCAAACGCAACTTTAAGTAGTCGCATTCGCAAATTCATCCTTAAACTCAATCTTTAAGGTTGAATTTGCTCTGAATTTAGGATTTTATTGAATATTGGACTATTTAAAGGCCTTTATGTTAAATTTTCTTTACCAATAATTCTAAAACTGTCAAAGCAAAATTGGCCAGTTTTTAAGTGAAATTTTTTACATGATTATAAGAGGTCAATGGATGTATTCAATATTTTATAATTAGCGACGCCCGCGACTTCGTCCGCGTGAAACTAGATGGTTACTATACGATAGATAACTTTCAACCCCTATTTCACCTCCATCTATTTTACAAAACTATAACCTGTAACGTAAACGATTTATATTAAGAAAAACTTCAACCCCTTTTTAAAAGTTAGGGTTTAAATTTTGGAAAAATCCAATTTTTAGAAATGAAACTTGAAAGTATCAAAAATGGTGGAATTTCCACATGAACTTTCTACACCAATCTGTAATATGTATTGCCCTCCAACAAAATTTTTCAAAATATGTACAGAATTTGACCTATTATAGTTTTATTATAACTGACTGACTGAATTTAAATTGTCACCATAAACCCACCAAACAGCACTGGGGCAGCGTGGTGGGTTTACGCTCCATGTCCTCTCTCGTGAGTAGTAATGGAGTCTTCAAGCTAGATCTGTGTGTTCCAGTACGACGTGGAGCTGTACCAGCGCATCGAGCAGCTGATCGGCAAGCAGCTGCCGCTGTACCCCGCCGACGAGAGCGAGGTCATGGTGCTGCAGGAGAGAGTGGCCGAGGCGCAGAGGCTCACCAAAATTGTAAGTCGCAGTTCGCACTTTTATAACAAAACTAGCAACCCAACCGAGGTTTTCCTCGTGTTGCTCCCATTCCCGTTGGAATACATTGATAAATAATACTCGCTGATAATGTAGCTTTGATGAAATAATGTTTAAAATCAAAAAAAAATGGTTCCAGCTGAAAATCAACTGCATTATCTGTATTCAAAAGCATGTAGCAATATGCTGTTCTGGGATATTAGTATTAAGATGTTGTTTGGCATAATATTTAAATAGACAACGATATTTTATACTATTAGAACAAAACTAATATAAAATGTTGTTTGGCATAATATTTCAACAGACAACGATATTTTATACTATTAGATATGTTACAACCAATAGTATAAAATATTGTTGTGTTGTGTTACGTGACTACAAAATCACTCCGAGAAGTGATCCGAATTTAGATAATCCACTGAGCGTACACATGCGTAATTTTTGTTTTTAATTTCGTTATATATTTATGTATATAATAGTTTTTACACTTCCTGAACACAACTTGACATTGTAGACAATCTAATATATAAAATTCTCGTATAACAGTTTTCGATACTCCTCCGAAACGGCTTGACCGATTTTGATGAAATTTTTTGTGCTTATCCGGTATCTATGAGAATGGGCCAACATCTATTTTTATACCCCTAAGGGTAGGGTAGGGGTAGTTAAAAGTTTACATCGAGTATTTAGGTATTTTTTTGTTTCAATAATTTTCGTTGTTTAACTATGCGACTAAATCAAATTAGACAATTAGCCACCTTTCTGCGCCTCAGTTTCAACCTGTCAGTATAGTAACATGTCTAATAGTTTAAAATCTTTGTGATTGGTTAGGAAATGAAAGAGTTGGAAGACAAGAAAGGCGCGAAGGGCAGGAAGCGCGCCGCAGACTCGGAGGACGACACGGAGGAGGCGGCCGGCGTGCGGCGCCGCATCAAGGGGAAAGGCAGCGGGAGGGAGAAGCCCAGACATGGCGGCAAGAGGAGACGATGAATATATTCATTTATTATTCTTATGTTGTTTTAATTCTTTCATCATCATTGTAGCTCGCTATGTTACCTGTACTACTACATACGTACATATGTTACATAATGAGATGTGGTCTTGGCTTTTTTGCATGCTAGATTATGTATTTTAATCAATACTAAAAGAGGAAATATTTGATTTTGTTTGTTTGTATGTATTGAATAGGCTACGCAACTACTAAACCGATTTCAAAAATTCTTTCAATGTTGGGAAGCTACACTATCCCCGAGTGCTATAGCACTAACATATATAGCTTTTATATTTTAAAAAATTAGGGATCCTTCCTAAAACTCCAATAAAAAAGGTGTAAAAATTTTACGTACCTTAAATATTGTTTACTTTTAGAATAAAATAATATACAACTTTGCAGAACACATATTTTTTTACAAAGTGTCGCGACAGCATATATCTACCATTACATTTATCATGACACAATAAGTGTTCTTTTATTAAAAAAAAAAATGCCGCCGTTAGAAAAAGGCTCTCTTAGTATTTTGATAAGAAATCTATACTTATAATAAATCTGTAGAGAGGTCAATTCTGTACATGAAATATATTTCCAAAATAACTATCAGGGGGTGATTAGTGATCGATACTGATGCCAAAAATGCAATCAGTAAAATTTTTGTCTGTCTGTCTGTCTGTATGTTCTTTATAGAAACAAAAACTACTGGACGGATTTTAACGAAACTTGGTACAATTATTCTACATACTCCTGGGCAGGTTATAGTATACTTTTCATTACGCTACAATAAATAGGAGCAGAGCAGTGAAGAGAAATGTTGAGAAAACGGGAGAAGTTACTAAATTTTTTAAGCTTCCGTCGCGTGTACAGCCTTAATGGTTAAAGTTACATAGAAATCATGTATGACGAAAATGTTCTCCTTAAAATTATCTATAAAAACACAATAGCATATATATGTCTATCTTTTATGGTTGACTCACAATAACACGTGTAACTCCCGATAGCTTAAATAAATTAAATTTTATAGCAGTTCGGAGCTTTCTAATTATATTTGTCTACTCTTATGTTTATAACACTCATCACTCATCCCTAACTAAAAAAGTTAACATTATTACCTATTTAATAAAAAAGAATCATAAAAATCGGTAAAGAAACAAACAAACCAAAGTTATACAAGAAATACGCTAAACCATGCTATATGTATTTAATTTTGTAAAGGTTGCCGCGCTCGACGCGACTCGGGGGGAGGGAGTAAATAAAGAAGTGCAGCCTTAATGAGTAGGGTAGGGGTAGGGTAGTGTAGGGTAGGGGTAGGTGAAAGTTTACAACGACTTTCACGCGGACGAAGTCGCAGGCGTCCGCTAGTACTGAGATAAATTACCTACTTTAGATTCAAGACTGCTGCAATAACTTTATTTTGCCATAACTTTTTTAATTATTCAATTTAGACATTCTATTCAAAAGATATCAAAAGGGTAAAAATGTAAGTATGTATTGGAAAAAAGTAGTCGCCGCTAGGATATAGCGATAGTTAGGGTAGGGATAGGGTTAGAGATCGGGTTGGACAGGGGTAGAGCAGGTGTAAGGGATAGCTTAAATAGGGGTAGAGTAGGTATGGGGTGGGAGTAGAACAGGATGGGGTAGGGAATGATTATTTATAAAGAGAAAGTGTCTACTGTCTATACTACAGCCCTACTCGATGTGTACTGTTACCAACAAACAAGTTAAAAATAAAGGTAGAAAACTCATAACTTTTTTATTTTAAATTATGTATTATTTGTTTATAAAATGTTATTCAAAATATATTAACTAAATCTAATTGTTCTACTAAGCTTATTAATCGATTTTATTTTCATTAATTTAAAAACAAGTTAATTATAATAATTATTTATTAGGTGTGAAATGACTAGCGATTTATACCTTTTAATTTGTTTCTTTTTAAATATTCAAAAATTACACAAATCGAGATGCGTTGTAGTATAGTTATATAATTAAGTACATTGTACATTGAATTTCTGGATAATATACCTACGTAATATCCGTAGACCACGACAAAGACTTAGGAGCAGTAATAGCCCAGTGGATGACCTCTGCCTTAGATTCTGAGAGTAGGTTCGAGTCCGGTTCGGGGCATGCTCCTCTTAACTTTTTAGTTGTGTGCATTTTAAGAAATTAAATATCACTGTCTCACGGTGAAGGAAAAACATCGTGAGGAAACCTGCATACCAGAGAATAAGAGAGTGTGAAGTCTTTCAATTGCACCAGCGTGATGGACTAAGGTCTAATCCCTCTCATTCTGAGAGGAGACTCGTGCTCCTCAGTGAGCTGAGTATGTTTTGTTCATGATAATGATGATGATTATCCATTGACCGTTGTTGTACATGTATAAATATCTAGGTATATTATCCTATTATAATTTCCTTATTGGACGAGTAGGTAGCCTATATGGCTTCGAATCCCAAGGTCCTGGGTTCGACTAGCCTTCTAGGAAATTTTCAGTCCGGAGTTACTAGTTAGTGCACCACCAGCTAGTTAGTGACAGCTAGTTGGTGGTCTTACTCCCGTGTCTTAGAGAGCATGTTATGAATAGTAATTCAAATACAGAAAAAAATTGGAAATATTCTATAACATAAAAAAAAATTATCTTAGTTTTGATAAAAAGTAAAAAGATAAGACATCCAAATAAGTGCGCACAATAATATTACGAGCTTGGTTGGATGGCGTTCTAGCAAAATACAAGTCCGTGGGCGTCATTGTGCAAACAAACAAAATGTCTCAATGATTTCTTACAGTTTATTCTACAAAGTAAACAGTCATCTCTTTCGAATAAAAAAAATAAATAAGAAAAAGAAATGCGACAAAACACCCCTATACGGGGCACTCCCGACCGGCGCACTTACAAACTAAGCGTTGATGCTTCCAACAGACGATCCAACTTGGTTGGGGACGACCACGCGACCAGTTAATGAGACTTGATTAAACTGGATTAAGACGCTAAATATTCGAATTTTAAACGAATAATCAACTTAAAGGTTCCTATTATCAGCTTTACAATTGTAGTCATCAACCAAACAAGTCGCCTCGTCCATTAGAAGCACAAGAAGAAATCACAACATGGTTTAAAATTTTTAATCATTATTTATTATTTCTATACAAATAGAACTGTACAGATAATTTTTTAAATTATTTACCACATCTCTTCTCTCACGATAGACTTTTTACAAAAATGAAAACTATCAACACCACGCACGGAATTAACGAGATCGCCCGCCCCGACTCGCACCCGCCGCCCTCCAGACGCGTGAGGCGACGCCGCGCGCGCAAAAACACGCGCGGCCCAAAGTACGTGCCCACTGCCCACTGGCCCGCGCCAAGTGACCAGCTCATGAAACTCACTACATCACACTACGGTCTCACTTACGGTGAACCCGGACTCTACTCCGTACAAATTTACGCCACGGGCACCTTGTGCGACCCGCGCGACTCGACGCGTGTATCGATAAATTAATTCTCAACAAATTGTACACCCACAGACATGTTACAGAGTGAATCATTCGGGGTGTACAAAATATTATTTGATACAACGTCCGTGAGTCGCGCGGGAAAATGTTGCATTGTGTGTTCCCGGCTTTAATGACCAATGCAAAATCGGCAACAAAACTAAAATAAATATTTCAAGTGCATTCAAACAGGTCGCTGGCAGTAGGTACTAATCAGACGATTGAAAAATTACGCAATGACGTCATCTTACAACAATCTGATAAATCTTTACTTCGAATGACACTTCAAATCGACAAGATTGTTGTCCGAACCGCACTTTTGTTATAGTTTTGTGTGACCAACCTAGCATTGTAATCTAAAATGTATGCTTATATTCGACGAAAAAATAGTATTCCTCAGAGTATGAAGTTTGTATATATAAAAATAAAACAATTTTATAAATAATAGTACAGATGGCCATACTCTACCTGATTTTAGAATCAGGTGATATAGAGCTGCTTAAGGCAGCAACTGAAAGGACTATTAAAAGCCCAAGAGCTGTTGTCAAGTGATGTTGAGTAAAATAAAATCGTATTTTAAAATTGACTAGCCCTAAACCTTCAGTGTACTTTACGTTTACTTGCTGCTTTGAGGGCATTTGATGTGATTTGATTTGACTCAACACACACCACCCAACTCTTTGTCGAACTAACACCAACCAGTAAAACCTGTCACCAGTGATCACCAACAATAAAGTAAAAGACTCATATATATATAACAATAAATATTTAGGCAACATATATATAATCAACTATTTACCATTTATCTCACTAAAATTTATAATGGCTCAACTTTATTATTTTCCTTAATTTTCTTTTACTTTAATAATTTTTTTTTAGGTTTGGTTTAATAAAATACAGAATCCTCAAACAAAATAATCACGTATTTCAAAATTAGCAATTTTGTATGATTTGCCACTTTAAATTTCTCACAAGGCATTCATGGCACGACAAAGTGCGTCAGGTAAGTATTTTCATTATGTTAAAAAAATTAAAAACAGCAAATGAAACTTCATACTCTATGGAACATGATTGTTAAACATAAGCATGTATTTTCTGTTTTTAAATAATTTTATTGTATATAATTTAAAATTTGTACAAAGTTTATATAATGCAACTTCGCTAACAATTCGGCGGTGAATCTGGCAGCACAACTCCATTCCACAAGATTACCGAACAACATATAATTGTACTTTTTCACCTCGACTACAAAATATATAGACAGAGAGAAGGTGGGACATATTGAGCTGATATTTAAAAAAAAAATTAAATGTGACATTGTATCCTAAACAATGACAATACCTCTTGTAACATATTGTGCCATTTGAGTTATCTTAAAATAAATTATCATCATCATCATCAGCCAAAGGACATTCACTGCAAAATATAAATCTCTTATAAGGCCCCTGGTCTTAATTATTTTAATAAGAAATTAATTATTTATTTAATAAAAAAAAATATATTTAATATTTAAATAGATTTGCTTTTATAATTTTACGAAAACATTGTGTTTGAGTAAGTACGTAGATTGTTGCAGTATTGTAAAGTGAAGTTTTAACACAACTTCATGTCAGACTAGCTAACGTCGCGCGGTTTCACCCGCGTGGTTCCAATTCCCGTAGGAATACGGGAATAAAATATAGCCTATAAGTACTCGGGGATAGTGTAGCTTGCCAACAGTAAAAGAATTTTTCAAATTGATTTAGTAGTTCCAGAGCCTATTCAATGCAAACAAACAATCAAATCTTACCTACTTATACTATTAGTATAGATATGACCAAATACAGTAAACTTTTCTGGTATACCATCATCAGGCAAAGCAAGCATCAACCTTTATCATTTATCAAACACTACTTCAAAATGTCCCACCATCTCTCGGTCCACAATATGACAAAAATAAATAAGTACATTTTCCCAAGCAGTCCTATTTTACTTTCCAATACACAATATAAATTAAGACATTTGGCAGTGATTATATACATGCTTGAATAACTTTTTTTTTTTGCTAATCCGATATCAATTTTTTTTGTTCAATTTAAATGCACTAAATGTAAAGTCGATATACATTTTTTTTGTACTAATAAATATAATATAAGAGGTGAAAAAGTAAATTAAAACATATCCTTGGAGAACCCTAGCTACGGTTAGCTCTGACTGGAGAGTACCACAAATATACTAGATCTCTATACTGTAAAAAAAAAAAAATGCTCAATGTTGAAATGACTGGCTCATTCTTAACTCAACTAGGTAAAAATAATTTTTTTTTTGTTATGACATTCAAGAACAAATTCTTCGAATATTTTCGACACTACAATAATTAAGACATGATTATTTATTGTCAAAACTTTGCATGCCAAACAACTCTTTTGAAAAATCTTTTTGAATTCTTAAAACATCTTTTTATACCATATTTATATATAGATTTTGTTTATTCCTTTTTTCTTCAATGTAATAACAGCATAGAGTATTTATTTCAAAGTTCCATAAAACCAATACGAATATGCCAGTGCCAGTATGCCAATTGAATTTTCATGGTACCCACCAAAATCAGTACTTAAAGTAATTCCAAACTAATCCAGTCGCTATAATCAAGATTATAAATCAATTCGCCCAAAGCACACTCGGATTAATTAAAAAACATTTGTGACCAAAATGTCAAATACACATACTTATGTAATATACATAATATATTATATAAATATAAATTCATGAAACATTTTTCACTTTTCCGTGTTGATTTACTATGACTAGCGTAAAAAACTATTGGACTTTCAATATATTTTTCTACAAACTACTTACAAATGCTGCTTATAATAGACACAAAACTTAATGAAAATCTCTAAATGAATAGCTCATATTGCATTTTTAATAAAAAAAATGCATATTGATAATTTCACGTTTACGGGTCAGCATTGCCAAACTGTTCGGCAATATAGCTAGCTAGCTCTGAACAGTCTAAAAATGTATCCAATATTTTTGCAACATTCAGAAAAGCCTCAATAGCTCAACGGTAAGAGCGGTTGGACTCATCACCGAGGTTCAATCCTCACCCCGTTGGTCTATTGTCGTACCCACTCCTGCCACAGTCTTTCCCGACTAGTCGGAGGGGAATGGGAATATTGGTCATATTATAAAAAATATGCCAAATATTCTTTAAAAAAAAAACAAATAAAAAGAAAGAAAAGAAAATGAACACATCTTAATGTGCATAGTAAATTTTGTGTCTAAGAGAAATAGCACTAATATATCACTAGTTATTGCTTAGCAGAGGTGTGTTTGTAATCATTTTAGTGTTCACATTACATGAGAACCTTGTATATAAATATACCTTATTTATAAATTTTAATATTTTAAAATTTCGATGTTGGAATTAATGTTTATTATTCGAGGTAGATGTGCAACGGCCCCTTATATTAATTGATTATGAAACACGTCTAATACTGACGTGATACATTGTCAGAGTATGCCCAACTCATACTGGGCCTTTAGTCTTGAGCTGGTTCTTGCAATGCGGCACAATCCAAAAAGGCCCCTTATATGGTATTTTCTGTGACAGTTGGTTCTCATGCTGAGTGTTAATTTCTTTGAAAATATTCACAGAGCATGATATACTCATACCATGTCTAATATGGCGATAAATTTGCCAAGGTCATAAAATGGTATAATCCATACTTGTGTTGTGTTACACATTGTTCATTTTTAAACCATTTAGGGTCTAAAAAATGGACAATGTTTGAACCAGAATCAGTTCATAGATTGATTGAGGGGCTCAAGAGTGACAGCGTACATGATCACAAGTGATCACTCAGTCTTCTCAGTGGTCGAATACATCTAAAAACTATTACATTCCAATATAAGACCAAGTAAGTGTAATTTGTTGTTTATAAGCACCATCAAGTAACATAACCATCTTTTTAACAATGTTACACGTCATGAATCAAAATGCCAAAAAGAAATGGATCTTAAAACACTTTTGCATTTTTAAAAATAAAGTATATAAATTGTGTTGCTGAAAAAATATTTAGTTATGAGGTCTAGTATAGTCTATAATAATTATATTGTTAATTAACAATGTAACTATTATAGAGTTTCAGATAAGAGAAATTATATTTTTTTTTTTCAAGAATGTACAAGCTGCCACAAGAGAAGGGCCAAATTAAAAATCTTTTTGCAAGAGGTATTTATAAATCAATCTGTTATGGTCATGTCATAAAAAACAAAGAAATTGTTAGCAAGTCTAAATAATGCTGCATGACATGTCAATCTATGTATTTAACTGTTTATACAGAAACATCTCTAATATATTCTTTTTAATGAGATTCTGCTTCATAAGGCCTATAGAACACTTTCTTATTTATGTTATTAAGTTTTAGCAATTTGAAAAAGTCCAATAAATTAACATAGTATGTGCCACTCAGTTGATTTAAATTACTATGAACACATTACTCTGATCACAATGTTAAAAATCAACTTTTATGGTCCATACAAAAAGCCCAGGGTAATATCAACTCATGTTGATTGACTTACAATTGCAACTTGATACGTTTAAAATATTTTTATGCTGTAGTCAACAACATAGACACGACCCTGGGTACAATAAACGGGTCACAATGAGCCATCCGAGCGTGCTCCGGGTTCCTATAACGATATCACAATGGTTCGACGGTCACGGCCGCACTATACTTATTGCATCACATGATATCTTTCGCTTCATCGTTCGTTTTACAAATTCGTTACTTACGATTATAACAATAAAAACAAACTGCCAGAAGAGTGAAACTATCATACAAAAGATCCGGTGGCTCCGGTCGGCTGCCGCGCACTGAGTCATCCACACCGACTGGTGGAAACCGTTGAGCACTTGTAGGTTTATTTTCATTTTTGGTTTTCACTTTTCACTTTCACTTATTTATTTTTTTTCACTTTCACTTTTAGTCAGTCGCGATTGTGGCGTCGGTTCATCAATCATCACAGAGATCGGACGAACCGGTCGCGAATATTATTCTTAATACTCGGTAACGGAATGACGGAGAAATTTTCACAATTTCGTGGCGCCTTCGCAGGTCCTTTGGTCCTCGGTCCGCGGGGGTGCGGGCGTGCCCCCCGCCGGCTGTCAGCTGGGGGGTGCGGGCTTGCCCCCCGCCGGCTGTCAGCTGGGGGGCGCGGGGCGGGTAGGGCGGCGGCGTTTGCTGCGCACTCAGTTCAACTCTTTGTCCTCTAAGTACTTATACTCGAATGTGAAGCCCTCCTTTTTCCGCTGGCCCCACTTCTCATAGTCAAAGTATATGTATGTGCCCTGCAATCACAAATAACATTTCTCAATACGTCAGAAATAGTGCTGAGTGACATGATGATGATAAAATATACCTTTTGAGTTGTTGTGGTTTGAGTTGAAACAGTGATGAAACAATGACTACAATATAAATATTCATAATGAAAATTTAAATAAAGAATAGTGTTTAAATAAAGTGTTACTTTTGATATACATATTTCTAAAAAGTTTTCATTCTTATTGAAATTATTGTGTCTATGATTTGAAATCATTTGACGTTTCCATAAAACAAAAGCTATTTGGTGGATGTTTTATTATCTTGAAAGTTAGGTAATGCCTGAGATAGAGGCCTAAGATTCGACCTATCTCATGAAGAGATACTACTAAGTCTTCAGTCATATCTCGTCAAGACATATTGTCGATCAATAGCAAACCAATCCAGAACCACATATATCGCTCTTTCGTTTTGATGGGGCGAAAGAGAGAGCGATATTTTAGATCGACTGCTATTGGTCAACAATATTATGAGATATGTGGTGGCGTCAAATATACCTGCTCGTACTCCTCATTGATAACTTTTGGTTCCTCATGCCTCTGGAACCACATCATGTACTTATTATGGAAGCGCCAGCTCTGCTTTTTAAGCGCTTTCGCAGCGAGGTACTGCGCTTTAGTTCCCTCCATGTAGTAGAACACGAAGAATAGCGTCTCCGTCGACAGCCGCTGGAAGAACTCCACAGAGTCTGAGTGGGGTAACAGCACCTGTAAGGATTACAAGGATTTTTGACAATGACCCAGTTCGAAGGACTGTACTATATACGCGATCGTTGATGCATCTTAAAAGTAGTAACCTATGGTTCGGAGACTCGGCCGTTAACTATATGGCCCTCATAAGAGTCACAGTGGGCGATGCAACGAGCTATGCTCAGAGTATTTCTGCATGATCGAATCAGGAATGAGGAGATCAGCAGAAGAACTAGTCACCATAGCTCACCGAGTCGCGAAGCGAAAGTGGCAATGGGCGGGGGACATAGTTCGAAGAGCAAATGGATGGAGTCCCAAGGTGCTGATATAGCGATCCCACGCTAGAAAGCACACCAGGTCTATCCCCCCCCACCAAGTGGGCTAACATCAAGCGAGTCGCAGGAATTCATTGGATGCAGGCGGCTCAGGATCGTGATCCTGCAGTGGATGTCCATCAATTGATATGATGATGATGATTATGATGTTAAATAAAAAAAAGTTTGCACTTACCTGGTTGTAGTAGACGGGCGTCTGGCAAATGTTCCGCGGTAGGTAGACTCTCGTGCGCTCAGAGTCGGACGGGTGCGGCATGTGGTAGAACGCCGCCTCCATCATCTGGAATTGCACTTGGTGGTCCTGGAAGGCGACAGAAACATCCAGTTCAAAATACGAAATGAAAAATAAAAAAAAAATGTTGCATGTGCATGTATCACGGTCATACACACTACACATGTTTGTTGGTTTTGTTTACTTTTATTTAATAACAATTTAACCCTTGACTACATCTCACCTAATGATAAGTGAAGATGCAGTCTAAGATGGAAGCCATACTTCTAAGCCTAAGAGATACCAAGTTCATTCTACCAAGACCTCTGACATTGTACCACAGATGGTAGTAGCCACGACCTTCGGACCTTCCGCGCTAGATGGTAGTTATCCCTTTGTCAAAATATATAATCACAATCTAACGTGTCTATAGAACCAATGTTTCATTGTGTTAAAATTACACATGTGCGTATTACGATATAAATTTATAGTTTTGTGTAAATACATAAGATATATTAATTGGTGTTAAATATGTGTGAGTTTACCTCGTCTCCCTCAAAAAACGACAGTCAATTTTGTTGCACAATTTGGGTGTGATGCATGTCCATAACTAATTCCTCTATGTGATGACACAACTCACGTTGTTGAGCGGCGCGGGCCCGAGCGGCGCGACGCCCAGTAAGGGTGGGATGTGCGCCTGCGACAGCGCCGCACTGCGCCGCGCGCTGCTGCCGATGGCGCCGCCCACTGTGAGCCCCGCCTGCAGTCGCAGCACCGCGTCGTTTTTCTCCTCCTCGTCCTGAAACCAATATAATACATTTTTAATAAACTTATTAGTTGCTAGCGGACCCGGTCAAGCTTCGCTTTGACGTATGTGCATTTCCTCCCTACCCTACCACTACCCTACCCTTACTCTACCTGTACCCTACCCGCACTTTACCCATATCCTATCCCTGTCCTACCATACCCTACCTTGAAAGGCTTTGAAGGAAAGGTGAAATTTTATATAAGTCCTGTATAAAATTTTACCTCCTCTTTTAAGGGTTTGGGGCGGATTTAAAAAAAAAAATGATGTTTTCACGGATTTCTTGTTTAGTCACAAATAGTCTGCATATCAATTTTTAGCTTTCTACCATCAAAATTGTCGAATATTACTAACTTCCACCCCCCAATTTAAGTAAGGGGGTAGGGGCTATGTCACTCGCCATCCTTTCAACTATCTCCACTTGAAAAATCACGTCAATTCGTCGCTCCGTTTTGCCGTGAAAGACGGACAAACAGACACACACACACTTTCATATTTTAAATATCAGGATGGATGGATGACCTGTTAAAAACACATTCTTTCAATCATCAGACGTTTTGACGACAGACAACGTTTTCGACCTGCATGTGTTACCATGTTTTTCAGATACGATGTGACTTCGTATAGCACGTTCGCATTCAATTGATCAAGTAATCGAATATTCTGTGTACAATATTCTGGATAGTATAAGCGATGTGTTTGTTAGTCTGTGTACATTATATATATACGACCGAGTATTGAAAATTAAACTTATAGTTGTATGTAGTGTAAGGACACAGAATATATTTATTGGTGTTAAGTAAATATATTTCATGTGTGAGTTTACCTCATCCCCATCAAAAAACGATAGAAAATTTTGTTGGTATTATTGGTTGCGATGCATCTCCATATCTAATTCTCCCATGGCGTCAGCGTAGTCAGCGTCTCGCTCCGCTCCCGTGCGACAGACACGCACGTACCTGCGTGTGATGGTGGTCGAGCCCCGCCCGCTGCACGGCTTCCTGCGCCATGCTCTTGAGCGACGCCGTGACCCCGCTGGCCACGTTCGCGGCGCTGACGCTGGTCGCGCTCGCGCTCGTGTTCAGCGTGTTCAGTGTGTTCAGTGTGTTGAGGGTGTTCAGCGACGGCGTGCTCGGCGTCTCGCTTACTCTACCACTGTGGGACAGAGACAAAACATTGCTATCTGTGTATCAATTGGGCCCGAAATGTTGGGCGAGGGTTTTAGTACAGAGGGGAGCCAAGTATTATCAAGTTGGTCGATCGGCAACGCGCTTACTTGTGCGGCGCGTTAGACAGGGCTATGTTCTCGCTGACGACACACGCGTCCGTCGTGTCACTTACTTGTTGACAATGTGTTGCGGCGTGTGCGGCGCGTGCGTCGGCCCGTTCACGGTGAGCGGCGACGGCGCGTTGGACAGCGTGCTCGCGATGCTAGCTATGGTCGCGCTGACGACACTCGCGACCGTCGTCGTGTTGGCGATGCTCGGCGCAATCGTCGTCGCCGACGCACTTTTTGACGTCTGCAAATATAGGAAAAAAAACAATAATTATTACATACCGGA
Source organism: Bicyclus anynana (assembly GCF_947172395.1). NCBI lineage: Eukaryota > Metazoa > Arthropoda > Insecta > Lepidoptera > Nymphalidae > Bicyclus > Bicyclus anynana. The sequence goes on along the minus strand of NC_069096.1, from coordinate 1,821,269 downwards.
AGGCTACCAGGTTAAAGAAAAATCATCCAAACCAAATTTTCCATGTTTCCGGCTGGGGCAGGTGCGGCGCCAGCGCGTGCGCGCTCGATACCGGACCATTCTCACTACTTGTGCACACAACGAGATGTACTCACGGGGTTCGTGTGCAGCGCGTGCGCGGCGAGCAGCGACAGCGCCGGCTGGGACAGGTGCGGCGCCAGCGCGCGCGCTCGATACCGGACCATTCTCACTACTTGTGCACACAACGAGATGTACTCACGGGGTTCGTGTGCAGCGCGTGCGCGGCGAGCAGCGACAGCGCCGGCTGGGGCAGGTGCGGCGCCAGCGCGTGCGCGCTCGATACCGGACCATTCTCACTACTTGTGCACACAACGAGATGTACTCACGGGGTTCGTGTGCAGCGCGTGCGCGGCGAGCAGCGACAGCGCCGGCTGGGGCAGGTGCGGCGCCAGCGCGTGCGCGCTCGATACCGGACCATTCTCACTACTTGTGCACACAACGAGATGTACTCACGGGGTTCGTGTGCAGCGCGTGCGCGGCGAGCAGCGACAGCGCCGGCTGGGGCAGGTGCGGCGCCAGCGCGTGCGCGCTCGATACCGGACCATTCTCACTACTTGTGCACACAACGAGATGTACTCACGGGGTTCGTGTGCAGCGCGTGCGCGGCGAGCAGCGACAGCGCCGGCTGGGGCAGGTGCGGCGCCAGCGCGTGCGCGCTCGATACCGGACCATTCTCACTACTTGTGCACACAACGAGATGTACTCACGGGGTTCGTGTGCAGCGCGTGCGCGGCGAGCAGCGACAGCGCCGGCTGGGGCAGGTGCGGCGCCAGCGCGTGCGCGCTCGATACCGGACCATTCTCACTACTTGTGCACACAACGAGATGTACTCACGGGGTTCGTGTGCAGCGCGTGCGCGGCGAGCAGCGACAGCGCCGGCTGGGGCAGGTGCGGCGCCAGCGCGTGCGCGCTCGATACCGGACCATTCTCACTACTTGTGCACACAACGAGATGTACTCACGGGGTTCGTGTGCAGCGCGTGCGCGGCGAGCAGCGACAGCGCCGGCTGGGGCAGGTGCGGCGCCAGCGCGTGCGCGCTCGATACCGGACCATTCTCACTACTTGTGCACACAACGAGATGTACTCACGGGGTTCGTGTGCAGCGCGTGCGCGGCGAGCAGCGACAGCGCCGGCTGGGGCAGGTGCGGCGCCAGCGCGTGCGCGCTCGATACCGGACCATTCTCACTACTTGTGCACACAACGAGATGTACTCACGGGGTTCGTGTGCAGCGCGTGCGCGGCGAGCAGCGACAGCGCCGGCTGGGGCAGGTGCGGCGCCAGCGCGTGCGCGCTCGATACCGGACCATTCTCACTACTTGTGCACACAACGAGATGTACTCACGGGGTTCGTGTGCAGCGCGTGCGCGGCGAGCAGCGACAGCGCCGGCTGGGGCAGGTGCGGCGCCAGCGCGTGCGCGCTCGATACCGGACCATTCTCACTACTTGTGCACACAACGAGATGTACTCACGGGGTTCGTGTGCAGCGCGTGCGCGGCGAGCAGCGACAGCGCCGGCTGGGGCAGGTGCGGCGCCAGCGCGTGCGCGCTCGATACCGGACCATTCTCACTACTTGTGCACACAACGAGATGTACTCACGGGGTTCGTGTGCAGCGCGTGCGCGGCGAGCAGCGACAGCGCCGGCTGGGGCAGGTGCGGCGCCAGCGCGTGCGCGCTCGATACCGGACCATTCTCACTACTTGTGCACACAACGAGATGTACTCACGGGGTTCGTGTGCAGCGCGTGCGCGGCGAGCAGCGACAGCGCCGGCTGGGGCAGGTGCGGCGCCAGCGCGTGCGCGCTCGATACCGGACCATTCTCACTACTTGTGCACACAACGAGATGTACTCACGGGGTTCGTGTGCAGCGCGTGCGCGGCGAGCAGCGACAGCGCCGGCTGGGGCAGGTGCGGCGCCAGCGCGTGCGCGCTCGATACCGGACCATTCTCCACTACTTCTGTATACAACGAGATGCCGCCGTCACTCGACACGTAAATAAATAAATATATTTCAACAATTAACACATCACTATGCGGACCCAATGTAAGTTTAACAATACTAAAGCCTCGTCTTCGTCGGCGAAGACGCTGTGTAGCTTGTGTTTGTGTTTTCTGGGAAGCATTGTCGTTCGTTAAGACATTTAAAGTGAACAGTTATTCAGCCAAAGTTTTGAAGGTTGTGTAAGTTGACCTTAATTACGTGCAAAAATTAACCAAAAACACCGTTCTAAAATTTGTAAATTTATTCAAATGCATACAAACATCCACGCGTGCAGTGTATTCTTAGCACACGCGAACTGACGCGCGAATCGACGCGCGTTGGTCGCGACTCGTGTGTGACATTGACATTGCCCTGACGCAAATTATTGGTGTATCAATGACGCGAGGTCATTCGGTCATTTTTTAGAGAGAGAGAATAAATTCATACTAATATTACAAATTTGTCGATTTGTCTGTCAGTCATCTTTCACGGCTAACCCATTTAGATGAGTTTTGGTAGTGATAAATAGGACCTTGGAGTAGATTATAGACTACTTTTTTTATACCGGGTTATCTATGTTTCCTGCGAGATTTGTGAAAATCAGAATTGTACGGGAACGGAGTCGCGGGCGTCCACTAGTAAATAATATACAGAGCGATTTGCTATAAAAGGATTGATTGTACGGAAAAAAATCAATTTACATTTCTATACTTATATACTTGTACTTTTATTTTATTTTAGTTTAATCTGTTCATGATGTGATTGTCTGATAAATCCATATTTATATTTATAAACGCAAATCTGAATCAATCATTTCCCTAATTAGTATAATTAACCTATGTATTGTTCTTTTTTAACTTAATATATAAATGCGAAAGGTCATTCATAACGAAATCTCGAAAACCGCTTGATGTACAAAGCTGAAATTTGGCAGATGGGTAGTTAATAGTTAGTAGGTATCTACTAAGAACGGATTTAGCGATAGGGCCGGTCACAGGATACTTTTTGTTTGTAAGAAGGGGTGAAATACGGGTTGAAAGTTTGTATGGAAAGTCCTTAATTTTTCAAATTCCATTAGTAAAATTGTATATGTACTACCAAAAACATACTAAAAATAATGCTATTCAAGACCCCTAAAAGGTTAAAAAGGAGTTGAAGGTTTTTAAATATAAATCTGTCATGTTTTGGGTTGAGGAGGCCTTTTTCGTATATACATTCTGTTTGTCCTAGGGGACAAACAGAATGTATATACGAACTCTGAATAAAGGCTTTTATTATTATTATGTTTTGGGTTAGTGGACTATTTATTATATAAAAAACATGCGAAAATTATACATAATATATAGAGGGGGGTGTAATGGGATTGAAAGTTTACGTGTATTTAGTGTATGGAGTTTCACGCGGACGACTAATAGTATTACAAGTATTATATGTATGTAATATTTATTTTAATTGCTAACATTTGTATGTAACATATCTTCCAAGTTCTGGGTAAGAAAACACAACACACAAATCTTAAAATATACTATGAGTAATTTGTAGCACAGGACAGGTTAACGACATTAGATCTCTTTCGCCTACGTTCGTATTTATCACGTTTATCAAGACGTACCCATATTATGTATTTATTTTGAAGGTATTCATATTAGACTATCTGCGGAATACAAGAAAATTCAAAAAATATATTTCTTTATTATTGTATTTTTTATTGCTGCTTCTAAAAAAATAAAATTAAATTGCTATTTATTTTTTAAAACGATCTTTATTCAAGATGTACATTTTAAATTTTAATAAATTAAAATTTTATAAAATCACAAGTGAATTCTGAAATCACCCAGCAATAAGGCCGTTAATTATAGGGAATTTTCCTAGAGAGAAACAGTTTTATATTTGGTGATTCGATTGATTTTTAGAAAATTTAGGCAACCAAACGCTAAAACTGATAATTAATCATAACAATTAAAAATCTTCTAATAATAACAAAAGATCACTCAACACGAAATATCGAAAACCGCATCACATACAAACATGGAATTTTGCAGGGAGGTAGTTTAGTTAGTAGACGTCCGTAAAGAACGGATTTTGCGACAGATTAAAAGCAGATAAAACCGCGGGCGTCGGCTAGTATTATCAAAAGGTAAAGTTTGTGAGGTTTTAGGGGTAATCTCTGGATCTACTGATCCGATTTGGACAATTCTTTTACCAATAGTAAGCTACGTAATTTTAACTGATTTAGTGAGTGTTTTAAGCCATAATTTATCGCCATATTCTCACGGAAACGGAAACTGCGGTGAATCGGCTAGAAGTTGGTTAAAAAATCATAATCATCATTATCAATCCATATTCGGCTCACTGCAGAGCTCGAGTCTCCTCTCAGAATGAGAGGGGTTGGGCCAATAGTCCACCACGCTGGCCTAATGCGGATTGGCAGACTTCACACACGCAGAGATTGTAAGAAAATTCTCTTAAATGCAGATTTCCTTACGATGTTTTCCTTCACCGTTTGAGACATGTGACATTTAATTTCTTAAAATGCACATAACAGAAAAGTTGGAGGTGCATGCCCGGAACCCACACCCTCTGGAATAGAAGGCAGAGGCCATATCTACTGGGCTATCACGGTTCTCTTAAAAAAATACTATATTGTAATATACAGCAAGCTACCTTAACATACCCACCACAAAGAAAATATTGTACTTCTATACACATTTCAGCACATCTCCATCCATCACACAAACACACATACACACACAAACAAACAAAACAATAATATAATTACATAACCGCCATTGAACTTCACAAAGAAACTACGCATTAGTTTCCGCCGTACCGAAAATAAACCACAAAACACCATGCACCATGAATATCGATTTTACCATCGTCCATATTTTTTATCCGACATTTGCGTGAAAACGCATTCTTTTCATGTATCTATATATTTTTTTTTAAATTTATTCCAGGCACAGATTGACTCAGATAAAGTTTGACGACTGAACGAAGTGGCTGTGTCATCGGGTTGGGTTAGCGCCAATATATTATTTTGCAACGTGAAGTGTACAAATATTTTTCAATGTACAAAAATTATCTGTATTTTTATGTAACGCAAGGTTGTTTTTCGTCCGACGGCTATTGTGATGTGTTGTATAGAAGTTGGCGGTCGGCCAATGCGAGGCGATCGTAAGGCGGCGCGGCGTTCCATTCATTGTGCGATAACAGTTGTTGTGTAAACAGACGCCGCGCTGTTATCAGTGCAGCGGCAACTGACAACAAACGTTTGTTTTGCCGACCGTATCTAAGTGACGCTAATTGTGTATTGTGCGCGACTGTTGTGTGATTTGTGACTAATCGATTGTTATTTTTCATTCAATGTTACATCTTTATCGACCCATATTCGGCTCACTGCTGATCTCGAGTCTCCTCTCAGAATGAGAGGGGTTAGGCCATTAGTCCACCACGCTGGCCCAATGCGGATTGGCAGACTTCACACACACAGAAAATTCTCCAGTGTGCAGGTTTCCTCACAAGAATTTTCCTTCACCGTTTGAGACACGTGATATTTAATTTCTTAAAATTACTTTTTAGTTCGTAGTCATCATTCTTTATAGGTTTTTTTAACCGATTTAAAAAACGAGAAGTTTATCTATTATACCCATATGTGTGCAATGAAAATGGCAGTTTTTGCATTATGTTGGTTTCTACTGCATTTACATACACGCATGACAATGAGCCTTTTTCCTCTAATGGTCATAAAAAATCCGCTAGGGGCAGCACGGGGGGACATACAATTAGACATAATGACCATCATATTATAGTAAGCGGCAAATTTATAGTAAGAGTCAATTTGTACGAGTGACATTTTCAAAGGATATAATTTAAAATTAGTTACTGTTTTACTTACAACATCGATTTTGGGCAGAACGGTAAAATGGGTTGATACCGACTGCTTAGTTTATTGTTAACTGTAAAACTATTTTTAAAATTTTAGTGTAACCGACATTTGATATTGGTATAATATTTTAAAAGTAAAATAGTATTTTAAAGTAAAGAAAAAAATCATCATTATGAATTCTTATATTATGAAAGGCCTATTTTTAAAAAATGCATGTCATTTCACAACTTATTTATTTTTAATTATGTTTTGGTTTTTTAACCCCCGATGCATAAAGAGGGGTGTTATAAGTTTGACGTGTCTGTCTGTCTGTCAGTCTGTCTGTGGCACCATAGCTCCCGAACGGATGAAGCGATTTCAATTTAGTTTTTTTTATATGAAAGGTGTTTATACGACTCGAGTGGGGTCTCAAATGAAAGCACACTGAAAGAGCATATCGATGACTTGATCGAAAGTGTGATTAATGATACTCTCATGACTTCGGGCGTTTTTCAAAATTTTCAATTTAATGTTATTTTATGTATACAATGTTATTCAAAATATATTTACTTAGTTCTAAGCTTAAATTAATCAAAATAATTTGAATTATTTAAGAACATTTTTAAATTTGTTTGTTGGTAAACAATAAATAGAGTATGGCTAGAGTATAGTTTTCGAATAAACCCCCCCCCCCCCCCCAAACACACGTGCAGTATCATGGAAATTGCCTGATGATATTGACTCACCAATAGGCCTGAGTAAGTGCGGCGAGGGCGGCGCGGGCTGTTTGATGGGCGTCGACGTCCCCGACACGCCGGTGTTGTTCATACTGCGGATACAATGACAACATTTGTTTATGGGGAGCATATAGCAATATGCTGAGCTAGGACCTTTTTCTAGGTTATGCCACATATCGCAGGGTATTATTCTTAAATAATTGTGATGTGTGGCATTATGTAGTAATAAATATATTTTCTTTCTTTCTTTCATTTAATAACTTATTTATGTCTGTTTGGCTACGTTCCACTTAGCGATCAGAACATCTAAAATACTCCTGCAGCCGTTCAACAATAGGCTACTTGTCTCTTTTGTAAACAGTGTTTAAACTGAATTATGGATGTATTATAAGCTACATTTTATTTTGACCCGTCAATAATAATCAGTAAAAAATTTAATATAAATGAAAAAATATCTACGTAAAATTTTTGCCGCCGAAACACAGCACATTAGCAAGTGACGTCATTCATAGAGATAACAGCGTGATTGGCGTCTGCAGTGATGTGATTATATCACGTCACCGCAAGCGCCAATCACAAACCGATGCCTTGTAGCGAATGACGTTACAGTTTATGATTGGCGTTTGCGGTGACGTTATAAAAATTTAATTTTGTTTTATAAAAATATTATAATTATGATTATTTTCACAAATAAAAATGTGATTACAGTTCCTAGGCATCTAAACTGATCCCCAAGTGGAACGTAGCCTTAGTATTACAGCGAAACCTGTCATTTAAATTTGAAAAAAAAAAAAACAGACAGACTTCAAGCAAACTTTCACTACTCTCCATTGCACTTACACACAGCATTACTTCCACGTAATAAAATGAGCGTATCTCCTGACCTATTGATCGGCGCGTTGGCGTGCGCGTGGTTGAGGTTGAGTGTGTTGAGCGGGTTGAGGTTGAGCGGGTTGAGCGCGTTGAGCTGCGGGCCCAGCGCGATGAACGAACTGCTGACGTTGGCGGGGCTGCTGCTGACGCACGACGCACGCAGCGCCAGCGGCTTCACCGGCTGGAACAAGACCATGTGGATTAATGTTAACCATACACCTCAGACCAATTATAGAAGGACCTGTATACTCATAGTCACAAGCGAAATTGTCTGTCATTTTCAGAGTAAAACGAGCTTAGATTTGGTATATATCTTTTACTAAACTAGAAGTTGAACTGGGTCCTAACTGAAAATCAGTGCTGCATACTTTTTTTTGGATAGGAAGTATGTAGCAAAATGCTGAGTTAGGGCCTTTTTCTAGATTGTGCCACATATTGCAGGGCGTTCTTCTTTTTTTGTTTTAGCTATAAACTATATATTTAAAATTTATTATTGTAATGTGTGGCACTGCCTAAAAATAAAGATATTTCTTTCTTTCTTTCTTTCAAGTTATTGCCCGTTTTTTGCACCATTCAACTACACAAAAACATTTTTACGGAGGTCTTATTTAACATCGATTCTATTGAGACTGTTTTTATAATCGCATTAGATCGTTGATCATATACTTTGACAGAAAAGTAACGTCTAGCGAGGCAGGTCCTATACAATAATAATTGGTCTGAGCCTTAATACACTCAGGCCAAAACACCCTTCCCGAACGGCCCTCTAAGCCGAGGTCTGAGTGATACAGGAGACGCCCTTAGAGAGTCGTTCCATCTACTCTGCTTTTGCCTTCGGACACCATCAGGCGATGCTTCTGCGCTCGCCCAAACCCCCCGGTGACGCCGCTGAGGTCCCATAAGGAACCAAAGCACTTGCACAATCAGAATAAAAACAAGGCTCCATGTTAGCCCTGGCCTTCATAAAGAGGTTCGCTCAGTGAGCGATGGAACAAGCTATGTTGACAGCAGAGATAGAGCGCACAGACCGCGACGGTGTCGTGGCCGCTCCAAATACAAAATCCAAAAACGAATACATTCTCGAACCAGACAAGCGTCGCATTAGTAATTTTCAAGTGATGATGCAATCTAAGACGGAAGCGGGCTAACTTGTTAGGAGGAGGATGAAAATCCACACTCCTTTCGGTTTCTACACGGCATCGGACCAGAACGCTAAATCGCTTGGCGGTACGTCTATGCCGGTAGGGTGGTAATTAGCCACGGCCGAAGTATCCAACCAGCCTGACCTGGACCAATTAAGGAAACCTCAATCGGCCGAGCCCAGATCGAATCCAGAACCGCCAATCCACCGCGCATACCACTGCGCCACGGAGGCCGTCAAAAAATCTGTTAATGATAACTTACTTTCGCCAGAATGATGTCGTCTTTTTTCTTCTTGTCCAGTTCTATGGAGTCTGACGTGTGATTGTGGACGTCTAACGTTGGGGAGGGGATTGGACTTGTTCCTGGAAAATTACAAATAAACATTGGATAGAAGCAGGCGTTACTTTGCGGAAGTTCATCATGATGATCATACTACGCGAAGATCACTGACAATCTGTCAGGGTGTGAGTTACAAGCATGTTGCTATGATAAAAATTCTTAATTAATGTTGCCAGTAAATAAAAAAAAATACATTTTATTTAATCAATGTAAAAAAATGTGGGTTCCAAAAATTTTTTTATTTTGAGTTGTAAGCCCTATATTTTATGTTCTTTTAATATAAAAATAATTTGTTCAGCTTAGTTGACACTCGGAATAAAGGTCCAGCCTTGGATAAAGTCAACAAGTCAACTGCCTTTATCTATTTGACTCGAATGTAACCCACCTGAGAGCAAACTTGTCGGTGAGACAGGTGAGTCGTTGCTGTTGCTGTCGGTGGTGGCCGAGGACGGCAGCCCCACCCCGCTGAGTTCGATCTCGTCCAGTCCGTTGATGTCTTCATAGATATACTCGTTCTCCTCATAGCCCGGCTCTAATGAAGACACTATGTAGTATTCTACGTCCTCTTTTATTCTTTTTATCTGGAATTTTAGTGTAAATTCTTTTACAAAGATTGACCAAACATCACCGCAAAGAAACAGACATCAGTGTATAATCTTTTTTTTAATTTTATAAAACAACTGCAACAATCTAATATTGGGATATATTTAGCAAAATTTTCACAAAAAATTGTTTCATTAATTTTAATTATTAGTATTGTTAGTATTTTATTAGTGAAATAAGTAAACAGTTCTCGTTTATCAATTTCATTCTTTCTGGAGCTTGCTGGTTGTCACACTGCTTTGTCTATGAAGTCATAGTAAATCCAACATGGTAACTAACAGACAGAAACGACAAATACTTTCAAGCTTGCCAACGCCAATCGACAACCTTAACAGTGAATATAAATGAAGACAAAACATTTGAAAACAGTACATATTTGAACGATTGTTTCAAAAAGATTAGGCCGACCTAAAACTGGGTAATTGTTTTTTTTTATTGTATCGTCCATATAACTAAAAACATAATTACAGTCACACACACATACACACTCGCACCAACACACACCCAATCACATTGTGTAGGGAACAACATCAAAATGTAATCCAGAGGTATACAACATATATACATCAAAAACACAAATTTTACACAAGAAACAAAAAAACATTTAGAGTGCAACATTGAATATTCATGGATTAAGCTTTATATATGTACCATTGAACACATAATACATATTATATACAGAGTCAGTTTATTAGAAAAATAAAGAGAAGATTAACAATGTTTTTTTGGAAAAAACAGACAGGATTTGAACTTAAAGTATCTTTTTTAATTCAGTTAACCACATAAGTATAACATTATCATATTGACAATTATTCTTATGATGTGGAGGTTGAGAGTATTTTGTCAGATTTGTCAAGTTTTAGAGAGAATTAATTTTGTTAATTGTATTGTCATCATCATCATGATTTTTTTTTATTTATTTATATTTATTTATTAATATTAGTCAGAGAAACAGTAAATTGGAAGGTTATATTAATATTTTATAAGCACTTGTTTATTGTAATAAAGAAAGGCTTTGTAAAAAAAATTAATTATCACTGCATAATTACACTCGAAAGCCATGTTATGTATATAGTTTATTGAAATTAGTTCCTGTTTGTGGAGTATTGTTTTGGTTTGTGTTATACATTTAAAAATCTTAATTATCCTCTTAAGCCAATGTGTTGTTTTAGAATTAAACATAACTCAAAGAAACAAAAGAAAAAATAGAAGTAGATATGCATAGGAAATAACACTTCCGAAAATTTCAGCAAAGTCAGCTAGCTAGTCACAAAAGGATTGTCAGGTTAGGTTTATGGACTATATTGAAGCCGGGAGTGGGTCGCTAACGTATAAATCAGAGGTTACAATACGGTACACCAGCATGCTTACATACCAACGGCACAATGCCAACGGCAGAGGTAACTGCAGCCATCGACCAGGTGCGGTGGCGGGCGCGCGACGGTGACTTGTCGACGGCTGCAGTTGGCCCTGACGTCGGCGAGGTGCCGTTCGTCTGTAAGCATGCTTAATCGTCACTTATTTAACCAAACAACATTAGCCATGTGTTAAACAGTGGCGGCGTTAGGCGTCAGCGACGACGGTGTCCGCCGACGGCCTCGCGCCTAAGGGCAAAAATTTATTACTTTAATTCAATACTTCAATTGTTTGTCATTGACAGTCGCACAGTCGTCATTCAAAACTATGAAAGTAAAATACAATATTTTAATTAAAACTGTCCGCCTCTAAGAGCCAGCGCATTTGTTGTACCATTGGTAATTTTACAGCATCGCAAAAGACGCGGTAATAAAAAATGTAAAGTGGCGCAGACTCTTTATGCCTCTGTGTTGGCTCTAAATTATCTAAATCTATTAAATTCAAGTTTCTTAACGAAATATTCATTTATTATTATTTGATTAGCCGTTTATTTCTCATAATTTTTGACTGAGAAATTAAGTGTCTCACAAAGGTGATATCGATGTCGTACACATGCAGTGCGCCGCCACTAGTTTTAAACGTGACTAATATCTCCCTTTCCCAAAAACTAAGCGAGTTACTGGGTAGGTCCGTTCAATATAACGGATCAAACCCTAGAACTCTTGGGTCCATCCTCTGGCCTGTAGTGCAAAAAAGGCTATTACTAATCATTTATACATTATTTCCAATTGTTTTAATTAATGTTTTTTTTAATATTAACTACATTCCTACATTTATACAAAATTATCTGAGGAACTAAAATAATTTTCTACAAATTCTATGATGGTTGTGCTCTATGAAATTATTTTGTAAGATTTGTCAAGTATTGGCAAATTTTGTATTATAATTAATATTTATTGTACATAACGAACTTTATTAATTTCATATTATACTTTTTCTCTTCATTGCAGATTCTGTTAGTATTTTAGTAATAGGTCAATTTGGAATTTTTTTGATTTATATAAGTGTATCTGAGAACAGGTCTAATAACACCAGATCAAATAACAAAGAACCACTTTCATAAATCAGTTATAGTAAATATTAATCTATGCCTTGATTGATTGGATTATAACACTCAAGCCTGAACTATCTACCTGTTGGCACTATAAACCTGTTTATATTACATGTATGTAATGCTCTACAAAACTCTACCACACAAAACCAAAATAATTATATAGGTACTCCCTCAGGCTTGTTATAGACCCTATTAATTTTAATTTTGCAAGTTTTTTTTTTCATTTTTTTATTCTTTACAAGTTAGCCCTTGACTACAATCTCACCTGATGGTAAGTGAAGATGCAGTCCAAGATGGAAGCAGGCTAACTTGTTAGGACGAGGATGAAAGTCCACACCCCTTTTGGTTTCTACACGACATCACACTGGAACGCTAAATCGCTTTGCAGTATGTTTAGTGTGCAAGCAACCATTTGTTATTTATAGTATTCTTTGTCATGTCAATTTATTTGTTTATATTTACAAAGCAAATCAGAAGCAAGGCAGGTCCCCTTCCATGTTTCCAAACAATTTTTGCTTTGTTTTTTTTAAATCCTATCAAAAGTTCTTCACTTTAATTTAGAGACATATTTTATTGAGAAGAACAAATGTTAGCCAGCACATACAAATTATATATTTATAATGATTATTATCGTGTTATTTCAACAACGTTCCGAACAATTACTATTATTATAGTATAAGAGCTCACCTGTTCAACTTCCACAGACATGTTGTCGAGCATCCTGAGTAGTGTTTCGAGTTTCTTTATGTGAAACCTGTGCCTCTCCAGCTTTAGCTTGAGCTCCTCCATCCGGTCCTGCTTCTCTTTGTCCAGCCGTTTTTTCTTACCAACTAACAGTGACTCCACTTCCGACTCAAAAAGATCAATCTGGAAGTATGCAAATGAATAATAAGTTGATATGGTCATTATCATTGATGGGTTCCGTGGCGCAGTGGTGAGCGGTGGGATTTACAAGGTTCGATCTGTCTGGGAGAGAGAGACGCTTTAGCGAAAGTCGCCTTTGCACATTAAAGAGAGGTCACAGGTAAAAATTGTTGACCATACGGCCTGATAATTATGACATTTATTGAAGACTTATAGTTTGTTCGATCAAACTTTTCGAGCAAGATGAGTGATAAAAAAAAATATTGTTTCCTTCAAGAAACATACTTTTTAGTAAAAGTATGTTTCTTGAATTATTTAATCAGATACAATTTATACATCATATTATCATCTCCAAATAGATATTTTTATACAGGGATATACCAGGGTTCCTGGGGCCGACGTTGTATTGGCCAGTGGGCATTCTCCTTTATCTATCCGTGACAGTAACCGATGAACTATGAGTGAGTGAGTAGTAGTGAGTGAGAGAGTAGCAGTGAGTGAGAGAGTAGCAGTGAGTGAGTAAGTAGCAATGAGTGAGCGAGTGACTGTGAGCGAGTAACAGTGAGTAAGTAAAAGTGAGCGAGTGATAGTTAGCGAGTAACAGAGAGCGAATGACCGTGAGCGAGTAACAGTAAATGAGCACCGTACCTGTAAGTTAAGCGCGTCGATGGACGTGATGAGCCATGAGCTCATCTCCTCCCGCTCCTTCTGCGCCGGGTCCAGCTTCTGCGCCGCGCCCAGCCCCTCCTTGGAGTACGCCTTGGTTTTTGTTTCGCGTTCTACCACCTTGAACCTCTCCATTTGCTGGAAAAAACGAAACAAATATTTTAAAATTTCATTTGTCATCAATTTTCGATATGTATTTATCGGGGTATGCCTGACACTTTCGTCCCAACGCAAATTAAAGAGAACACAGCATCATGCATTGTATTAAAAACGACCGCTCTGCTAAGAGTAAATGGCTAGAATACTGAAAATTGGTAGAGAGGTAGCTTACAACCAGGAGACGGACGTAGGACACTTAGGGTAGGGGTAGGGGTAGGGTTTCACGCGGACGAAGTCGCGGGCGTCCGCTAGTATACTAATAATGATGATCACTACCACCAAAAGTTATAAATTTGTATGAAAAACTAATTTTTGATGAAAAATTGACAACAACAATATTACAGAATGGGTTTTGTTAACAAGATAAACAAACCCTTAAAAGACCCTCATTTTACCCTCATAAGAAAACCGTTTATAACGTGACATGTTTACATTAAAAACAATAACAAAATTGGCTTTGATAACGAAATAAATAGCCGAAACGATAACAACGCCATTTTAAAAATACAACCACAGAACAGAGGCAGCGTATTTTAAAACGCAATTCAGAATTATAAATAGTTAATTACAACTTACGTACTATAATTAAGTGTGTATGCAAAATTAAGTAGATAGGAAATCTAAATTACTAAAATCTTGCATAACTGAACAACTGCGCTCATTTAAATAAAACACTACAATGTGATCGCAGTTATTCGTCCTTTTTACCTGAATACGGTGAAGCCGAAATGGGTAATTATTATTATTTTTTTTAAATAATAATATGACCTATATTCCCATTCAACTCCAACTAGTCGGGAGGGACTGTGTCAGGAGTGGGTACGACAATAGACAAACGGGGCAGGAATCGAACCACCACCCCTCGGTGATGAGTTCGATCGCTCTTACTTGTCTGTGTCTTTAGTCTGTGTCTTTGTATACCTATTTTTGAACGCGTCTAACAGTGGAATTCATAATCGTTGCAGGGGCACCCCCAGGGGACCATTCACCCGCTGAGTGTCGAATTCTCAACCGCATACTTAAAATTCGTCACTCAGCGGATGAACGATCCCCTGGGGGCGCCCCCTCAACATTTACGATTTCCACTGTAAGATGATGATCTTGATAAATGGCAATCGATATGTTACTAAGCCCTGGGTTATATATGAACTTTTTTTAATACAAACAAAATATACCAGAAAATTAAAACATTTGCTTTTGGCATCAGCCTAAGATTGACTACAACTAAGCCATACTCAATGTGCACTGTTTACCAACAAAGAAGTTTTAAAAAACGGCCAAGTGCGTGTGGCCACGCGCAGTATAGTGTTCCGTATATTAAATGAGCAGTTTAATCCACTATGTAATATAATGTGGGTACCCTTGTCCTATACCAGCTGGCCTATTCACTATTTTGGTAATTATTATCAACCTATCAAACATCAAATCAATTGACAAAATGTTATTTACCTACTGTGAATATCCACCAGTAAGCACCGGATGACATTTCTTACATAGAATCTCAATTTCGTGTATGTAAACTAGCATACATTAAAGATAGTGAATATGCCTGCAGTTCTATATTAGTACAGGGCTCTTCAACCCTAAATGACCCTCATTATGCCTAAAAATATACAGGCAACCTTTAACCCTTTAACCCTTTGCACCAGAACACCTTTGATGCTTGGCGGCAGAAATTAATATGATCGTGATACTTCCCACGAAAAGCTCAGGCACAGATAGCTCTACCACTTACTCTTGTTAAATATAAAATCATTTACTTTATCACATGGTTCCTTAACTGACCAAAACAACAAAACAAACTCAAGGACACGGCGAACATAACCTCAATGAAATATTATAACCAGTTGTATAACCTGGCAGCATGCCAATCGTTGAGTGCAATATGCATTTTTAAAATTATCAATTTCGAAATAAACTTTGTAAGCGTTATCTATAATACAATCGAGTGCGATAAGATAAGAGAGATTTCTAACAGATTAATTAGACTAAGGGTAATAGCTCATTGAACCCACCAGACCAAGAACCCGCCTCGCCTCGGGCGATTAGTATTCTTTGTATGGAGTACTATGGGCAATTGGGCATTAGCTTACAACATCAACGAGTGGTCTACTCGAACGCGGGCTGACCACGGTGAGTGGGCCAGTCTGTGACCACAGTTCCTTTCACGTTTGTCTTGCTTTGCCTACGCGCAGAACTTGTTTACGAGTAGTTTACCCTAAGGTACGATGCATCAGCGACGATTACTAGTTAACAACGGGGCATCCATTTGTGAGCCACCTGACGTTCTCGGTTGATACGCGGCATTCCACTGTGGACCAATAGAGGACACCGAGCGACGAGGTGGAGTGATCACGCGGCGGGTGGGTCCAATAAGCTATGACCTTAAGTATATACAAATACGAAGCCAACAGGTGTAAAACGTAGTACCACACAAACTGGAGTTAAACATCTAATAATTGTATTGGAAGGTCTAGTGACTCTATAATAAAAATGACACTACAGGTCTCCTCTCCCTCCTATAAGTAGGATTTAAGCCCACCAAATTATTTACTGTTAGAATAGACACTTATAATAAATTTTGATTTAATTAAAATTGTTATTGACTTGCATTTAATAGCCCTTTTTATATGAATAATGAGATTATTTTATGATTACAAAAATAATTAATTGTCAATAGCATTATAAACCTGACCTTTTAGTTGCATGCTGTTAGGCTTAGTACGCACTGCTATTAGACGCGAGCGGTTGAGGAATAGATGAAAACGTAACCGCATACCACCACGCATTCTGTAGTTGGCGTATTTACCAACTTTATTGCAGTACGAGCATGGATTTCTGGCCTGGCGAATAGCGTGGTTTGTGACGTTGCAAGTTTCAGATTAATAACATGAATTTAAAAATTTTGAACTACCCCCGAATGTCATGAAACTATTAATTACACTCTTGATCAAGTCATCAATATCCTTTTTAGTGCACTTTCATGAGACCCCACTCCAGTATATTTACAGACATTCAGTTATTTTTCCCCACTTTCAACCCCCACAACTTTACAACTTTTAAACAGCCTAACCGATTTTCATCAAACATGCCTAAGAACACTCGCACTTAATTCACCTTTACAACAAAACTATGTATATTAAAATCACTTCACCCTATGAAGGGTGGTGGATTCGGGAGCATGGTTTCACAGACAGGCTGACAGACACGTCAAACACCTCTTTTTTTTGCGTCGGGGGTAAAATTGAAAACGTAAACAACGTCCTAGCTACTGGATAACAGAACAATGACATTGAAAGGTCAGTTTCTCAAAAACGACAGCATGCCGATAAGTTTTCAATAACTAAACAATTTCGATTGGCATCGTTGATGCATGCTGTGTAACCTTAGCAAAGCAAATGATGACTCTCCTCTGCAGAACATACATAAAACTGGTATACCGCCTAACATGAGCCATTATACTATTAGGTACTATGAAAAACAAAAAAAAATCGCACTTTTACAAACTGCGATAAAAACGTAAAAAGTTAGCTTTTTAGAATCAGCCACTTAAAAAAGTCGATAATGCGTAAACGTAATATGATAATTTCTGCGTTTTCAGACGACGGGCGTACAATTAAACGCGTGCGTTAAATCACAGTGCGAGCTAGGCCTTAGAATGTACTGAAAAATTGTATTAAATATTGCCACTTTTGCATTAAAAAGAATTTATAATTGTATAGTGTTTGTTGTAATGGGAAAAATAATAATTATAATCGGCTCATTGGTCCCATGGTTAACTAGTTTACGGACAACAAGGAGACAATTAATATAGAACAAATAAGAATTGAATAGAAATAATTAACACATAACTACAAGTTACTATAGGTTTTTTTTTTCAAGATAAATATCAATAGCAGGCAAGAGTTGGGAAGTCTGTGGTGTTTACACACTTCCGTGCATAGAGCATGTTAATTCAATGGTCTCCTGCACATAATCTCTTTCCAGTCTTAGACTTGTGAGGAAATAGTGAGTGCACTCTATCTGCTGTGTAAAGAGCTAGTCTCACCATTGAGATTGACCACAGTGGCAAAATTCGGTCAGGACAAGGTTTAGGGTGTTGGTAAGAGAGATTTGGAATGATCTATATCCATACTTAATATTACAAATTGGAAAGTGAGTTTGTTATGCTTTGCCGGCTAAACCATTACGCCAACTACCAACAATCACCGATTGAAAGCAACTACCAACAATCACCGATTGAAAGCTACATTCTCAGCGAGTATCAGTCTATATTTTATCCCACGAGAACGGGAATTACGTGGGTGCGACCGCTAGTTTAGAAATAAAAATGAAAACACATAAAACAAAACATTCTAACGAAAATTATGACCACATCCATTGATAAAGTTCAAATCAAATAGACAATGTATTTAAATAATATTAATAAAATTTAAAGCGTCAATAGCTCAACAATTAAGGAGTCTGATTCAACGCCGAGAGGTTGGTTTAGTTCAATCCTCTCCTATTGGACTATTAATAGGAATTAATGGGCACTGTTTCTCATACCTATTTATTAAAAAATGTGGTCATATTTTCCAAATTTTCAACACAAAAGGTATACCAACTCTGAAGTTGAACAATAAGAAGCCACAGTAAATCCAGTTACTGGGCTGGTCTGTTATCGCACGCACGTGAGTCTTTGTTTACTTACAGAGAAATGGGCGAATTTTTTTGTATATTTAGCAGTAATACAGCTTTTTACCCAACTGTGTCAGAAGGAGGGTAATGCTTTTCGAGCGTATGTATGTGTGTATATGTGAATGTGTGTGTATTTGGCATAACCTACAGCCCAAACGGCTGGATAGATTTTGGCATATGAGGTGTCATTAAGTTTGTCAAAATGACATAGGCTATGTAAATTTTCAAAATAACGCCCTTATATGAAAAAAGATGGAGGGTGGGTTTGATTTTTTCTTACCATAACAATAAGGGTATCAAATTAAAGATCGTAAAAAGACCATTACAAAAGTATATATCATATCACATATATGTTACTGTTTTAACACAAATTGTCAAAAAACATACCAATTATATTGGGACCATCGAAGTAAGATTTTCTAGCAAGAATGTAATTCAAGTCAGAAATTATATTGCCTGTGCTTAAGTGTGTCTAATTGCAGTTTTTTGCACAGTTGCCCATTTTATTGCACAGTTTAATGCTATGCCATGGTAACATATAACATAAGATATAGGGACCTCAGAGATATACAATTATGTTTCAATATTACTATGGCTGGTATGTAGTTATTTGTGTTTGTAAGGGTTGTACAATTTTTTCAAGGTATTCTTAAAATATGCTTCTACTCTGTTTGATGGGACTGGGCTAAACCTAGTCAAATTGGACTCCAATCCAATATGAGTCTAACTAGGCTAAACCTAGTTAAGGTTTAGCCAGCGCCGGATTTGCCAGAGGGCGGTAGGTAGCATTTGCTACAGGCCCGAACCCAAGGAGGGCCCCACACTTAAGAAAACAAAGACAAATGCGAGCTCAACTTGTGTGAAAGGGGTTCCAAACAATGTTAAGTTACCATGTTCTTTGGAAGAAAGTTATTTTCTTGAATAACTTGGACATGTCTCCAATAAAGATAAAGATTTAGAGAAAATTGACCATGAAGCGAGAGACATAACAAATTAGTATTTGTTTTTATTCTAACCTTAAAGGGCCCCCTGTTTAAATTTGCTACAGGCCCCACGCCATCTTAATCCGGCACTGGGTATAGCCCAAACCCATAATTTTATCTAGTAATAACAGACTTTTTTATAATTGAGAATTTTAATTGTTAATAAATAACAAAATTGTAGTGTTAGTGATATAAAACATTCTGGTTTCTCCCAGATTTAACAATTAATTATGTTTTGTAACAATGAGTAAATCATGCTCATATTAACCTTCATCCCTTTTGCATTTTACTGTTATAAAGTATCAATTTATTACTTTATAAAATTAATATCTAGCCTACTTATGTGACTAATTAGTAATGTATCTTTAATAGCATTCGATAACTAAATCTTAGTCTATAACTAGCTATTTTTGTATGATTTATTCTTCACTACAAATGTAAGTATGTGTATGTAAGTATATGAGACAAATATCTTAGCATTCCATGGATTCACCGTGCAGGTGCCGGGTCCATTGCGTGGTAGAGAGAAAAACTCTAATCAGAGTCCTGGACTTGTGACTAAAGGTTGTAGGGTTAAGGAATTCATTGACAATTGTTTAACACACCCCTCCTCCTCGTGTTGTTCTCGCTGCCTAGCCAAATTTGCTCATTATAATTATTATTAGGTGTGAAATGACTAACGACTTATACCCTCATCGGTAATTTGTTTATTGGTAAACAGTGCAGATTGAGTATGGCTTTAGTATATTTTGATTACCGAGTTGCTAATTTGAATCTAAATGCAATAAAAGGGATTTCTCTGTAATAAAAATTAGGAGAATCGGAGATCATAGATTTTGAGGATGATATGAATTTTATATTTTTATAATCTTCTCAGGACCTCATTATGGAGACTTAACCACCAGTTGCTTAGGCACTCAATCCATCACAATGGGAAAGATGATTTTTTTTTTGAAACATAAAGAGGTTTTGTGTTATATTTTGTAGTTGTTAAATGAAATTGAAAAATAAAGTGTAACTAACTTCACATCACAATAGAAGAAATGTAGAATCATTTATTTATTTATAGAAGTGAATAGAAAGAGGTTGGCTTATGTTGAACTGAACAATTCTACAATTTTCAACACTGCATCACAACTGGTGGTTAGAAACGCAACAAAAACATTTTCATGTTTTGGATAAAGTTCAAGTTTCTTATTGTTTACTAAATAATGAAATGGGAAACACTCACCGTTTCTATTAGTTTCCTATATTCTAAAAGTGTACTCTTATCTTTAATTTCGCCAGATGCGATCCACGACTTAATTTGATCTCGTAGCCTCTGAAGCTTTTTAATCTCCTTCTTGAGATCCGCCTCATACTTCTCTTTCTGATTACTGTTCGTCGCATTATGTACCTTCTGCCAGATGTCTTCGAACGTCTCCACCCCCTCTGTTACTTTTTTTAAACACCTGTCTATCTCACCTGCAAGAAACATATTCACTGAACAAATGTACTCAAAAAACCTGTTTCACTTGCATTGTTTTCGACCGAACGCGTAATTATGTGCACTAAACACGGTTTATGCGAGTTATTATACATATTCAAGCGTTGTTCGCCTTAGAAATTAATGAAATATCACGTTATAAAAACCGTGAAACAAGACCTGCTAATGAAAGCACGTAGCGAGCTGTCGCACTGTATAAACGCAAGAACACCGTCCACTGTCCAATAACATTGAAGTATAATCGACACTATCAGCTCGCCAGCAGTGCAGGCCCAGTAGCCGAGGTCTTAGCGTACGGACAATAGAACTTGAGAACACGTATCTACATAGGTTGGGGTCAATCAATCTCTAACCTGATAACATTGTCAATTACCTTGTAATTTTCTTGTCGCAGCCATAGCTATTTACACATGTGGACGAACGTTCCGTACATATCCTAAACATACAAACTATTTACAGAGAAATGCACAAAAATTATTGATAAACAGACAAACTACACATCTGAAGCTTTGTTCGAATCCAAGATGGCTACCGTACACCGCTCGAACTGTTAGTGACTGAACGCATCCAGGCTGACCCTTACAGAATTAATCTGCCTCGCGCCTGAAATAGTAATTAGCGCGAAGCTTTCATAAATAATAATGGATAAGTTGTCACCAAAACAACAAACTTCAACTTTTCCACAATATGATTTTTAGGTACGTCGCGTAAACCATCAGTCAAATGCGCAGGCGCAAAATAATAGAGCAAAGCATAGACAAAAAATATACAAGACGACAAGACATATTGTTATGCTTTAGTTATAAGTCTGTAGTTTTCTGTAATCTATGCAATATATTTTATTTTTCAAAGCTTTGTACTACTGTAATAGCTCTAATATCCTACATCGTAGAAAACATATTAATTGACCTTGAATTTTTAAAATATATAATTAATGTATTTGGTATATATGTATGGTATCTGGTAATTTAGCTGTGTACAAACATAGTTCTCTAAAATTGTAGTAGATGGCAGTGTCATGACACATTCTTTTGCCTCCTGTTAATTTAAGCTGTGGTACAAACATAATTCTCTAAAATGATAGTAGATGGCAGTGTCATGACACATTCATCATGCATTCATCCTTCATTCATCGCATGAATTCACTTCGTCGAGTACGAACGATTTTTGGGCGGTAAATCCAAAAATTGTTCGTACTCGACTAAAATACTAAAGTAGTCTAGATACCTTGTATTTGGGCTTGATTAATTTGTATTAATGAGATCTTTTCATCTAGATGAGTAGTGAGTCGTGACTGTCATTAAGGGTGAAGACAAAGTACACTTAAGGGAGCTCTTCAACGGCTTAGGCTACCTTATCATAAGTAGAGTTCTTTTCATAAAAGAATTCGCGTGACTAAAACCTGAAATAGAACCTGAACAGCGATAGACATTACACAAATGACAATAAGACCGCCATTACCAATTAACATTAAAAGCGCGCAGCGCGTCGGTACGATATGGTTAAAATTCGAAGCGCAAACGAGACGCCGAATTGTGACTTTCACGTGAGTGAAAAGCACGGAGCGATTGACGCGCGACGCAAATTTTATGACGTGACCGCCAAAACCATTATTACCTAATTGCAAGTAAATTAAACAACATAACGAAAAACAAAATGGCCATGTTCAAGATATATACCAAATTTTCTATACACAACAAAAATTTAAGAAAATAAGTTTGCTTTTCCTGAGATTGAAAGCAAAATGTGAGCAAAACATATATTTTTCAAAAAAATAAACTATCGAGAAAAGTTTTACAAATTGTGTATTTTGTATAGTCATAACGAAGCTAACACTTTGAAATATCATTTACCCAAATATCAGGCTCCTAACTTTTCCAGAATCTGAGATCCAGAACCATTTGTAACCACCAAATTACATATTGCACACTCTTAAGCGCCAGTATTATGTCTACTGTTGCACTGCCACTTCTTGCTAGATTCCGTGTAGACATTAACGCCGCTTCTGGGGAACATTTTTTCATGAAAAGGATTTTATCTAGAACCCTAAGGTACACTCACTACCAACTCAACAATGTTTTATTTTCTCATGATTTCTG
The DNA here is from genome assembly GCF_947172395.1 of Bicyclus anynana. Taxonomy (NCBI): domain Eukaryota; kingdom Metazoa; phylum Arthropoda; class Insecta; order Lepidoptera; family Nymphalidae; genus Bicyclus; species Bicyclus anynana. Next base: position 1,798,262 of record NC_069096.1, on the reverse strand, counting down.
TGAACATAGATAGGCGCGAATAGACGTAAATAAATTCAAAAAGCCAATTCTAAATACCTATAAAATATTAGCAAAATAAAGATTGTGAAAATACAATAATTAATTATTATTAGAAAATAAGAGGATCAGACCAATATGGTAAAGACGAAAATCATGCATGACGTTGCATGACGTAGATCGATGCATGACGTATTATTACGCTTTTCTTTCATGAAAATCTATTATTTTTACTGCATTCTATTTCCTTCGGCCTATTACAATAAAATAGATAATTTACTACCTATCGCTGATAAAAATCGTTTTTTATGGGTTCCTTTTTAGAGTTCATCTACTTACACTTGTAGACACACTATTCGACCTTATCGCTTTATAAATAAGGGCTAGAATGTTTTAAAAGGTTAACAATATTTTTAGCTCTCGGATACTTATCTAGTCGTAAAATTGTATCAAAAATGTCGATAGCATAGCATTGCCGGAAACACGTAGGTACAAGAATGAAGTATATATTTTGTAGGAATTAGCCATAGCGGACGCCCGTGACTTCGCCCGCGTGAAATTCCGCATTTCTCAATTCTCGAGAAAATGCAGTATTTGAAAAATACAGATTTTTTCATTGAACTACAATTTAGCCCTTGACTGCAAGCTCAGAATTATATTTAATTAAGTGACACTTTACATCAGACAATGAAGTCTAAAAATGTTGGCTGGCGGGAGGCTTCGGCCGTGGCTAGTTACCACCCTACCGACAAAGACGTACCGCTAAGCGATTTAGCGTTCTGGTACGATGTCGTGTAGAAACCGAAAGGAGTGTGGTTTCTCAGCCTAACAAGTTAGCCCGCTTCCATCTTAGATTGCAAAATCACATAAAATAAAACGGTAAAAGATAATCTTGGAAGAGTCTCTTGGCGTTTTGGACCGTGCCCACCCTAGAATGGATCTGTGCCTACCCTAGGATTCTGGGCTACTGATATGGAATTATATTATGATACTAATAATATACTTACTTGATTTTAGGGGCTAGGCCCCCCTAGGAAATAATCCTAGATACGCCAATGCTATTGTCTGGTAATGTATTAAATAGTAATGGAAGAAATCTACCACCAGACCAGACCTAGCCAATTTAAATAAACCGGTCAAGTGCGAGTTGGACTCGCATACTTGGCTGGTTTGTCTCTTTGGGTACGGAACACTAAATTGAGCTAAGAATTGAACTAAGACCTATCTGTTGCAAGCCAAGGCTTTTTTTATTCTTTACAAGTTAGCCCTTGACTACAGTCTAAGATGGAAGTGGGCTAACTTGTTGGAGGAGGTTGAAAATCCACACAAATTTCGGTTTCTGCACGGCATCGTACCGGAACGCTAAATCGCTTGACGGTACGTCTTTGCCAGTAGGGTGGTAGCTAGCCATGGCTTGAAACCTTCCACCAGCCAGACCTGGATTAATTAAGAAAATCTCAATCGGCCCAGCCGGGGATTGAACCAGGACCTGCGTTTTATAAGTCCACTGCGCCACGAAGGCCGTCACAGGCTTTACTGAGTCATTCGTCAAACTTACTCGAGTCGAGTACGTCATAGTCACTAGTCACCAACCTCATTTGCGTCACAGTAATCAATCTCTTTTAGGCATGTGAACCATCAACATCGATTCTCAATTAGCTGTGTTTGTGCGGGACAATGCTGACACAGTGTCGCTTACATACACTGAGTTAGCCGCTGATTGCTGTACAAACTATAAACTATCTAATTTGTAAGCCACGAAGCTCAGAGTCGCGTTGGTCAATAGGCTAGTTGACACTTTTTTTAAATGGTTTTAAATTGTTCATTATCGTTCAACTAGGTAGCAAAATATTTTTTTGAGACGTGATTACATGAAAATTTTAGTTTTTGAATATGTTTTTGACAATACGAGTCGATCATGATATTTCAACTGTTTCATGACGCCCACTATAATAAATCCCTTACAAACGGAGCGAATGAAGTGTGTTAGTGACGTCACAAAATGGATGACAGCGATTTTAAGGATTGGAAAATTTGAAAAATTTTATAAGAAACAAATCCTTAACTTTTATTAATAAATATCGATATATTTCGGACCCTTATTCCATGTACTACACGAAATTAATGTTATTGGTACCAACTTAATAGGTACTATAGTAGGGGAGCCGAAGAAGGAATTTTCGCAGTTCCACATCTTAATGTTAGTTGTGGTCAACAACGAACGTTATTTAAAAAAATAATACCCAAATATTGTCTACAATGTCGAGTCGTGTGATCAGGAAGTGTAAAAACTATATATACATAAAAAAATAATGGAATTAAAAACAAAATTGGGCATGTGTGCGCTCAGCTTTGTAGTATATTATTCGGATCACTTTTTGCGGTGATTTTGTAGGGACGTAACCGATCTATAGTATAAAATTATCATTGGTATATGTGGTATGAAAATAGTTTCATAGCGAGTAAACTCTAAAAATTATTGTTTAAACTTGTACGATTGAGGTTATGAGCCTTGTAGGTATACGGATGATACCGCGGATGTCGTTGTATCCGACGTTGTATCCGTATGTTGTATGTATATTTTTTTTAAATTTATAAATCAGAAAATCTTGTAAGTATTAAAGGAAAGTTACCATAGTATAATTTTATGCAAATGTAAAATCCATCATCCATATACTTAACACGTGATTTCATTAGCATTAAAATCCTGTTTATTTAAACTTAAATTAATTCATAAACGGCATTTAAATTAATAAATATCAAGTATTAAGTGTGACTCAGAACAATGATTGCTTATGTTTTATTTGCTACTAGCGGAAGCCAGTGACTTCGTCCGTGTGGAAATTTTCGGGGTTGAATTATAAAATTCTTTGAATTACATTATATTTTGTATTTTTTTTATGATTTATGAACAAATTTTTGAACCTGTAATTCTAAAAATGAAGGACTTTTCATACAAACTTTCAACCCTATTTCACCCCCTTCTTATTTTATTTTGACATCAAAAAATCGAAAAACAATATTTTTAGCTTCAGTATCGATTATACGAGTATAATGTCCCCCAACAACAATTTTCAAAATATCTTTAATGTATAGAATTGGACCTGCTACAGTTTTTCTATAAGTATAGACAGATGATGCAAGTAAACACAAAATTATGCATGTGTGAGCTGAGTGGAGTACTGACTTAGCTAAATTCGTATCACTTTTTGCAGTGACTTTGTAGGCACGTAACATATCTATAATCATATAAAATCGTTGGGTACAACGATTTAAAGAAGCAGCTAAAAACATGAAAGCATTTCACATATTGATTGATAAACTTCGGCTCGAGGATGGCACATGCTAATGATCCTGATAATTCCTACTAATATTATAAACGCAAAGTCTGTATGGATGTTTGTAACACTTTTACGCCGCAGCTACTGAACCGATTTGGCTGAAATTTGGAATGAAAATAGATTTTACTCTGGATTAACACATCGGCTACTTTTCATCCGGGAAAAATCCATGGTTTTCGAGGAATTTGTTAAAAACTAAATGTCACGCGGACGAAGTCGCGGGAGTCCGCTAGTTACTTAATTTTTTTTTATATGGTTACTTTGTTGACTTAATTTATTTGTTTTATAGGTACGTAAGTATCCAGTTTCACAAAAGCAGTTTTATGACTTTATTATTGCCAAGAGGGATTAGGAATAACAGAAAAAAATAGCGCTACTATCTTTATGGACGGTGTTAAATGTAATCTTGCTGTAAATAAACGACACTAAGTTGACGGTATTAGGAACAATAAACTCGGTTATTTTTCTATTCGCACAAATCATTCACTCACATGTTTGATAATAGTCATAGGCGTATATAGCGGGTGGGCCGGGTGGGCCGGGCCCACCCTAGAATAGTCTAGTGCCCACCCTAGGATACTGGGCTACCAATTTGAAATTCTATGATGGACACCGAAATACTAATATCATTTAAGATATAAAATAATAACAATTACGACTTATAATAAAGAAAAACCTATGAGTAAAGATTTTGAAAAATATATAAAGACCTTTTCTGATACCTACCATAGATACAAAGAAAAAAAAAGTCGAGCCGTTTCAGAGATCTGCATCCAAAAATATTGCTAATGAAATTTTAATATTGAGTGTCGACTCTGTTCAGTGATATGTAGGCCCACCCCAGGAAATTATCCTAGATACGCCAATGATTATAGTACAAAATCCCACAGAACTCTCCCACTCACAGCAGGTCCCCTTGCCAAGTGGCACGTCGATTCTCTTTCTACGATCGCTAACGCTTCGACTAGAAAGATGTATGGGATTGTCATTTGATATCGACAGGTCGCGTGATCAAGATCTTTCATTCCCATACATTTTTCTAGTTTTCCAAGCGTTAGCGATCGTAGAAAGAGAATCGTCGTGCCACTTGGATAGGGGCGCTGATATACTTTACCTATAGCTAGCGAGTAGCGTTAGTTCAACAATGTCCGCTGAAGTGTAGTTGTACCCACAGAACAACGCTGAAGCTAACGTATTGTATCCGTGGCCATCCGTGGTTGTACTATCTTGTAACACAATATTTACGTCTAACCTATAAGAGGCGAAAGGGAATATTCTGGTCATATTAAAAATATACAGGGTGCTCGGGAGTAGGTATTTCCCGATTTTAGTTAAAAAATCGGTTGTCTGTAAAATCGGCTTACTGACGATAGTTAAACGTGACCACATCTTATGCAAATACTGATGGAATTGATGCATTTAAAAAAAGATGATCGTTTTTCTAAAATACTGTTTAATAATCTTCATAGACCAGAATATACTTTATTTCTTGTAAAAAAAGTTGGCAACCCTAGAGCGAAACTGAAACCCTTAAGTGACACAACACAAGTATCCCGCTCCAAGACTGACCGGCAGTAACATATTTGTTTTTTTTGACGTGAAGATCTTTGGGTCATAGAGTCGCCAAAAAAATTATCCGAATTCTGTAACCTTTATTTTTCTGCTTGTGTAGGTAAGTGTCATAGTGCTGCGGTTCATATAGCGAACGCAGAAGCATCGCCTGATGGATTAATTCACCGTGTCTAGTTACCTCGACTGGTGACAGAAGTATGTTTTTTACGCAAAGGTTCAACGTTCAACCTAGTTTAATTATACACCTTACGACTATTGTTTACAACAATGAAACAATATTATTTAAGACTTGTAAATGTATTGCCATAATTATCAGATTTGTAATCATAAAATAAAGTTGTTTATGATCGGAAAGAAATACCGATGCAGTGACGCGATTAAATAATCTAATGCAATAAAGAACAATAGATCTGTTAGTAGATTCTTACCTAAATACAACAATTAACATTTTTTATAGAATACCTACCCGCGATTTCCCGCTTAGATAGCCTATTTAACTATACGACCTTCTTAATTAGACTAAACACAGTATAAATATTTCTCGTACATCTCTATCTACATTGATGGAAACGCATTATAAGTCATTTGAGAAGTTTAAAAAATCTGAACTTAGTTAAACATAATAAACACCGAGTCCGTCACCGCGTCTATAAGCCACAACGACATTTAAATGTGTCTAATACAAGGAATCGCTTAGTTATATTAAAAATGGGCTCAAGCAAATTCACACGTTAGCGAAAAAATTAATGTAAATGAAAATATAAAATTCACAGTGACACATATGCACTAACATGCAACCCAAGGTGAATTTTACGAAAAATTATGTTGCAATGACAATATTACCAGTGACACATTGCTGCAAATAGGTTGCCTAGTTTAATTAAATAATAGTAAAAAAAGAAAACTTTCTAATAGTTTCTCAAACGTTGCTCTTACTTGAAAGGCATTTTATCCAGTAGTAAGGACTTATAATCGTACATACTAGATAAAACTAAAAAAACCCGTGGTAATAAGAATGTAGTAATATAAATAAATATATAATAATGAAGATAAATGAAGAATTTGTAGTTTGGATATATTCCAAAACTCTATAGTGGTATTCTATATTTTTTTTTTTTTTTTTTTCTGATTGTTAAGTGCCGTAGGCTCCTTATGGGACATCAGCGGCGTCACCGGGGGGTTTGGGCGAGCGCAGAAGCATCGCCTGATGGGGCCCGAAGGCAGAAGAAAGTAGTGGGCGGAACGACTCTCTAAGGGCGTCTCCTCTGAGACTCGGGCCTCGACTTAGAGGGCCGTTCGGGAAGGGTGTTTTGGCCTGAGTGTATCAGTCCGGGCGCCCCCGAGATCGTGAGTTAAAAAGCCCACGTCTGGGTGACGTCAGATATCGGGGACCTCGTCTTCGCCGGCGAAGACGCTGTGTAGCTTGTGTTTGTGTTGCCTGGGAAGCATTGTCGTTCGTTATGTCATCGTCAGGATCGTAAAGGACGTTTTTTGGGCGTCTAGATCTACAATCAGCGTTGATATCGGGGATGTAGCTGCAGCCACTAGTTGGTTGGGGTGGGTGGCGGCTCTCTCAAAATAAGTTTTCGAGAGCTGTTTCATATGGTATTCTATAGTTGTATCCATGTATCATAGAACGATTTCAGTTATACTCATAATATATGGAACATAACATGGCTCTTGTATGGATATCATAAATTAAATATTTATTATGTAGATACATTTTGCAGCTTCGTTTTATACATACACATAAATCTGTAGGCCTAGTGGGAGTTTTCAATATTTTTATACTGTTACTATCGCGTTAACGTTAACGCGAATTTATATGGAATTCAAACAGTTGTGCAGTAGTGTCACTAGATGGCGCTGTTCCAATTCCTTAGAAATTCGCGTTTACGTTAACGCGACAGTAACAGTATCAAACTGCTAGTAGGCCCTCTGCAGAGTTTAGAGACCTATTGTCGAATCCTATACAAAAGTAAGAGTTTCATCTCTTTGGGTATCAGCGCTCAAGCGTTGACTAGTTAATTTTTCTATAATTTATTATTTTTTATCCTACTAATATTATAAACGCGAAAGTTTGGATGTATGTTTGGATGTTTGTTCGGATGTTTGTTACTCTTTAACGCCGCAACTACTATACCGATTTGGCTGAAATGTAAAACGAAGACAGATAATACCGGAATTAACACATAGGCTGGCTTATATCCCGAAAAAATCCATGGTCTTTGCGAGATTTGCGAAAAACTGTAATACACGCGGATGAAGTCGCAGGCGTCCGCTAGTCCCAAATAAATAACAGATGAGGGTATATTTCTTCTGCTGGATCTCCTAGTTTCAGTATTTCACACACGAGGCTATAGGGATGGCATTAGTACACCCCCAGACGAGCTCATGCACAAAGAACTTTGCTTCTGCGAAAAATCATTTCCTTTGAAAATTCCTTCAGCGGCCAACGTTTGAAAAAAAATATCATCATTCATCAGTAAGGCGCGAAAAGTACACGTGCGCGGACGTGTCACGAGTTTATATTTTATTCTACGAATATTTAGGAGTCGTAAAATAAAAATTGTAATGCTTCGATAAAAAATGTTTTTAATTTTATGAATTGTGTTGTGACTTTTTGTGCGGTGAATTTTAGTTATTATTATTTATTAAGTGTATGAAAGAAAGTGTTTATTTATGTCTTAACTTTTAAGACGCTTTTACTGTGATAGAAAGTCAGTTTTGGTGATAAATAAATTATTACTAATAAATTAATATCTAAATATAAAATAGCAGGGTAATTATTAGTTATGTGACTAAAATAGTGAAAATGTTTAAAAGTGAAACAAAGAAGAAACGTAGGTGTGACTTGAAAACAGTTTTATAAATCTCAATTTAATTATGATATTACAATTGAAGTTTTTAACAATGGTTAAATAAACTTTACTGTTAAGTGTTATGGGTGAATTGAAAATGTTTTTCTCGAGAAAATTCAAAGTTCTCTTGGCATGTTTGCTCTTTTTCGGTAAGTATCTCAATGAAACAAATATTTTTCACTACTCTAGCTCAAAAAGACTGTCATATTACATACTTTTTTTTCCAACAATTCTGTGATGTTGCTGAATGGTTTATGGATAAGGATGGTGATAGTACTACCCCGAACAAGCTTTCAAGGGTACTACATTCCTAGGACTTTTTTTTTATTCTTTACAAGTTAATCCTTGACTACAATCTCACCTGATGGTAAGTGATGATGCAGTCTAAGATGGAAGCGGGCTAACATGTTAGGAGGATGATGAAAATCCACACCCTTTCGGTTTCTACGCAGCATCGTACCGGAACGCTAAATCGCTTGGTACGTCTTTGCCGGTAGGGTGATAGCTAGCTAGGAAGCCTTCCACCACCTAGACCTGGACCAATTAAGAAAATCTCAATCGACCCAGCCGGGGATCGAACCCAGGACCTCCGTCTTGTAAATCCACCGCGCATACCACAGCGCCACGGACGCCGTGAATCCCTCCATGTTTCGGTGAGCATATTAAGGCGACGATAGCGGTCAATATCTGAATAGTAATCATTCACAAAATAAATAATAAACTTCTGATGTTTTAATAAGATGTTTAATTCAACTACTGGCCGCTACTGAAAATCAGTGCTGCATACTTTTTTTGGATAGGAAGTATGCAAAATGCTGAGTTAGGGCCTTTTTCTAGGTTATGCCACATATTGCAGGGCGTTCTTCTTTTATTCTTCTTCTTCTTATAGTGCCATCTCCTATCGGAGGTCAGCAATCAATAAGGCTAATTTAACTTTGTTCACTGGCGCCCGAAAGAGTGATCTGGTACTCATATTAAGCCATTGGTGTAAATTCTTGAGCCAAGATGTACGTCTACGCCCAGGCCTTCGTTTCCCCTTTATCTTTCCCTGGATAATAAGCTGGAGCAGGTGATATTTGGAGTTTCGCATTATATGACCCAGGTATTCCAGCTTTCGCATTTGGACTTGTTGCATAACTTATATACTGCTGCTTATGTACTGCTATAATCTATATATTTAGAATTTATTATTGTAATGTGTGGCACTGCCTAAAAATAAAGATATTTCTTTCTTTCTATAGGCCGTACAGACTACTTTAGTATTTTAGTCGATTACGAACAATTTTTGGCCGGTAAATACAAAAATTCTAAAGTAGTCCGTACTAGGCCTTAATCTCTAACATTGATCCTGGTATCCGCTAGATAATAAACTTTAGTTATTGATAAGATGACATGATGATTACACCAACGGATCGTGTAGAAAATAAAACATTTGCGATGAAAGTGGGACAGTGAGCAAACACTCGCTAGATTACACAGACCCACACGCCTTTATTGCGGTACATCGATACTACACGTCGATAGAGCTGTGACATAAACTCTATCTTTGTATTGGATTAAGACTGCAATGGCTAGACCTTCTTCATTATACGGGGTGCTCGGTAGTATTTCCCGTAACTGTAGGGTTATATTTTTTTGGGAAAATTAATTTAAAATGTCTAAGGAACATGTGTTGTAAATATAGATTTAAGAGTCGGTACAGAGTGCCAGGGGCGTAGCCCCCGGACTGCAGGGGCCCGTTATGTGTGATAGTTCGAATTAGTAAAATGTAATTCACAATCCCCTTTTGTTTGAAGGTTCATAAGAATTCCCGTATATTCATAGGTTCTTTAAACATCTTTCTGTTTTAAGAGATATTTACCCTTCACATTGGGCCCGCCAACTAATTTTTATAGCGTGTCTTGGGCTTGGGCAAGACACCACTGCACAGCAGTGCCACTGCAGAGTACCTAGTAGGAGTTTTAAATGTTTTCATACTGTGACGATCGCGTAAACGTAAACGCGAAAACACGAAAACGCGATTTGTAAGGAATTGAAACAGATGTGAAGTAGTGCCACTAGATGGCGCTGTTTTAATTCCTTAGAAATTCGCTTTTACGTTTATCGTCGTCATAGTATGAAAACATTGAGAACTGCCACTAGGCACTGTGATTGTAAAATGAATATTTTCAGAGTAAAAAATATTTCTTTTGTAAATAGATCACAAATTATGTACCTTATAACGCATCCTTGTATTATGACCAAACTTATTCATTGATAAATATCATGAAGTAGCTTACTAGTGAAGTGCGGAGAACCAGCTACAATATCTCGTCGATATCGACAATCTTACCTTACGTATTTTTAAATGCAAGGATAGGCGTGTTTTACATGGATAATCGGAGTTATTTGAATAACTCTGTATGAAAACATAAAAAGTTTTTTTTGTTAGTTTAAAAAACATATTTTGCATCACATAATACATAGTTGGAGACGGAATTTTTACTTATAATGCATACCCTAGTTAAAAACCATGCACACCACTGTACCTACCTATGCCAGGAGAATGACCTGACAAATTTGTATAATATGAGGACGGTCCGGCTATCGCAGGCTATATTCTAACACTCCTTTATTGCGCTATATCGACACTTTAAGCATTAGAGCTGTAACAACTCTATCTTTGTATCTAATGATCAGTGACATCACAAAAGAGCCGTGATAGCCCAGTGGATGTGACCTCTGCCTCCGATTCCGGAGGGTGTGGGTTCGAATCCGGTCCGGGGCTCCAACTTTTCAGTTGTGTGCATTTTTAGAAATTAAATATCACCTGCATACCAGAGAATTTTCTTAAATCTCTGCGTGTGTGAAGTCTGCCAATACGCATTCGGCCAGCGTGGTGAACTATTGGCCTAACCTAACCTAACCCCTCTCATTCTGAAAGGAGACTCGAACTCAACAGCGACCCGAATATGGGTTGATAACAAGTCCCGTAGGCCCCTTAATGGGACCTCAGCGCCGTCACCAGGGGGTTTGGGCGAGCGCAGAAGCATCGCTTAAATGGGCAGAAGCAGAGTAGATGGGCGGAACGACTCTCTAACGGCCAGTTTCTTCATCGCAAGTAACAGTCAAAGTAACGTCATAAATCAAAAGTGACGGTCTTATTCACTGAAAAATAAAGTCTTCTTTACTACTTACTACTTTTACTGTTACTTTAGCTTTACATGAAGAAACTGGCTGTAAGGGCGTCTCCTGTAAAACTCGGATCTCGGCGTAGACGGCCGTTTGAAAAGGGTGTTTTGGCCTGAGTGTATCAGTCCCAGCCCCCGTGGGATTCAACTCAACATTGTGAGTGAGCCCACGTCTGGGTGACGTCAAATATCGAGGACCTCGTCTTCGCCGGCGAAGACGCTGTGTAGCGTGTGTTGGTGTTGCCTGGGAAGCATTGTCGTTCATTACGTCATTGTCAGGATCATAAATGACGTATTTTTGGCGTCTAGACCTACATTCAGCGTTGGAATCGGGACCTTGCAAGCCTCTACTACTAGTTGGTAGGGGTGGGTGGCGGCTCTCTCAAAATGAGTTTTCTAGAGCTGTTTCATATATTGGGCTATAGTGGGGAGGTTTAGGTTTCTATGTTTGATTATGTACCTATAATCACTATATATTATATTAATCATATTGACTCCGAATTTTACTAACTGTTTTGGAATAAAATATAGCTTTTGACACTCAGAAATAAAATAGCTTTTTAATATGGCAAGATAATTTTCGAAATCGGTTCAGTAGATGATAGATTACCTTACCTTACCTTACCTTATCAGCCGATAGACGTCCACTACTGGACATAGAAGTCTACCAACACTTTGCTTTCCTGTGCGGGGTCGCCATTCCAGCATCTTCGGACCCCAATGTCCATCGACTCTTCGAACTATGTGGCCTGCGCATTACTACTTCAGCTTCGCGACTCGCTGAGCTATGTTAGTGACTTTGGTTCGTCTGCGGATCTCCTCATTCCTGATTCGATCACGCAGAGAAACTCAAAGCACAGCTCGCTCCATCGCCCACTGTGTGACTTTGAGCCTTCTAATGAGGCCCATAGATCAGAGAATACCTCGTACAATACCATGAACATTACCTTTTTAAAATATTTATTGATTGCATTAATACAACTTCAGCTCGATCAAATATCAAGCAGTGGTCACTTTATCAACTGTGCAGTTGTGGAAAAAATTAATTAGATGCTTTCGACGTTTATTCTGATATTTGTCTTTGGTAATAAAGTTATGAACAAGGAACTGTGACTCGCTCTCAACTCTCAAGGGCAGTCTAGACGTAAGTCGATACAGACGTTCTAACTCTGCGTATTAGTTGCCATTTTAGCTAACTTTGGCAAACGTTAATGTTTAATTTGCATACGTAAGCACCCACTTGAAAATTTTATGGAAGCTTCTTATACATTAAAATACGGTATCATTGAATAGAATCAGGCAATACTTTGCGAAAGTTCATTTAGTTCTCTATTTACTGTAAGTTGTTTATTTAGTAAGAACTGACTAAAACTAGTCGCTTCGGCTGGTGACAGTATAAGTGCTGGCTCATTTTTTGCGTAAAGGATCAGCATGGTTGTCCAACGCGGAAATTTAACCAGATTCTTTGTCACCATTCCACGCATGACTAGTAAGTTAGTACATTAGTTAATATGATTAGTAGCTTAAGTTCTTATTGTATTCTTTATCAAAAGATATCTGACGTTTGTAGATGAATAATTTCTGTTTTTACCACATATCAAAGATCAATAAGCAGATAGAGCGTCGGTACGTACGACGTACATACGACGCACGGTGTCAAAATTCAAAACGAAACGAAGCGCTGCATCATTAATTATCAATATTATTCAAGAAAAATGGCGTCTTATGTTTTTAAATATTTTAAGAACTGTTCACAAAAGTAAAGATGCAATTTTTTTTTTATTGATAATTATTGATTAGTATATTAATTTTAAGGATTTTATGATTATTTACGTAGGTACCTAATTGTCGTTAGTGTTAAATTTTGACAAATTAAGAAAAAAGTTTGTATTTGCGGATGTTAAGGAGACGTGACGTTTGTTTTTTTTATTGGTTTCACCGGCTTCACTTTTTCACATTCTTTATTCTGTGGTTTTTACCTATAACTTTTAAAACGTGATCTTTCAGTGGTCGGCTTTTTAAATAATAGATCTATTTCTATACTGTATAATGATAGAGATCACAGAATCGCAACGAGTTAGCAACTATTATCGCAGGCGGCACCGCTTTCCGCGTTATCGTTGAATTATAAAGCTGGTAATTCGTCAACCACGATGCGACAACACGGTTTATTGCTAGAATAAACAAAACGCCTGATAAATATTTACAACACACTTAATGGATCTTGGTTGGTACATCGGCTTTGGCCTGGGCTGCTTAGCACTGCATGCTCTTTGCTTTTGAGTAAGTAATATCCAAACTGGAACCTTTCTTCTAGGTTATGCTTCTTTTCTTCCGCATGTCACAGGATATTGTCCTGGTGATGTCAATTCTTGTTCTTTCTTTCTTTTACAAGGTGGCATAGGCTGGTTGTCGGTAAAGTTACGTCATAGCAATAGGCTCAGATTGACGGCCACATTGTATTTTGTCAACTATGCATTATGCTAAGTCAAAGGTAAGCTATAGACCAGGTGCTGTAGGTACATAATTCGAAGACCGCATTTTGTTTACAGTTTTGAACTCAGAAAAGCATGCAGATCACGATTGTGCATGTTGCCAGGAGGTTTGTTGGTCCATTCTTTTGTTATACCCCTTTTGGTTCGAGAGTATGGTTGAGTTCATCCAGAATTCATCCAGAGTTGTTCAGAATTATGTACACTCAATACCTCACAGCGCCTGGTCTACTACGAAACGGTGACATTTTACATATTAATACTTAATTCCTAATGGCAAGTGAGAGCTTAAAAAACGCTTCGAAAATTAAAAAAATATATGGGAATCGAACATCAACAGGTCACGTGATCAAGTTATCGATCGGATCTGTCATTCCCATACATATTTTTAGTTAGCGTTTGTAGAAAAAGAATCGTCATGCCACAGGGCTACAGGTCCAGCTCTCTCGATCTTAGCACGTATCTTTCCATCTGTCTGACATCATGAGCTATGCGTGCTAAGGATGATAGACTAAAAAAAAACATCCATAGCGTTTTAATTTTTAACAAAATTACAGCATCGCCGAACGTTCATATCGTGATGAGTCACGAAATCACGCGTAATTAAATTGAAATGATGGCTGAATCGATAGACAATAATAAACCATTACTTAGTTATCGGTTTTACTATCATTGGTTTTACATAATGAATCCTGTGTCATAAGACACACGAAGGTTATAAATTTTTTAATTACATTTGGGCTCGTAAATGTCTATTTAGCCGCGCGCCTTATTAAGAATGTTTAATGGCGTCCAATTTAGATTTACGGACTGTTGGTTTAGTTGTACGCAAACTTTTGGCTGAGTATATATTTATTTTGCGGTGTAATTGGGAGAGGAAGTGGGTACTGATATACTTGTAGGCTAGATCTAGAATCACACAGATGGGGGAGCGATATGCCTGTAGTATCTTCACTGCACCGAATGTCAAATTACTACGAATCGAATCATGAATTGAATATAATTTGCATTAACATTCATTCTAGAGGGGAGGTATCAGTGTTAGTATAAATAAGAGGGTATTTGGTGACTTGAGCTCAGTTGTTTGTTAGGCAGCGTATATACCGTCACGCTGCCAGTTGTGTTAGCGATTTTGTGCAATAATGTTTCATGTTGTAATTATTGATAATGTTTTGTGTTGTAATAATTGTTTATAACAAATTGTTTAGTGTGGGCATGGAGAACATGGTCAGGGAAGGTGAGTGTTGATGCTTTCTAAAGGGATCCCTAAAACCTACTCTCAAGGTCACAAGTCCTGGGACATGCTTGAGCTGTTTCCTCTACCACAAAATAATGGTACAATCAGTGTCGCTGCGTCCAGTCATGTCACACATTGAAGTGGCAATGTTATTCAATTCAATCACATCAATTCTTCTATGGTGATTCCAAGGTGTCGTATGTACAATGTTATGTGCGCACAAAAATAAACAAAAACAAGAAAGCACGACATTGGTAAATGATTGAAATGGACTTGTAGCACAGATAACATATGTGCAAGTACTTGTAGTAGGTACATGACATTTTTGTATAGAAGTCTCTATTAAGAAAATTTCTAATAAGGCAGTTATCTTTTATAAGCTCCGATGCAAAGAGGAATGGTTTACCGGACTTAACGTTGTCGGTGTGTTTGTCCCATAGGGTCGATCTATTTGGGAACTATAATTAGGTACCTAGAAGCAGTTTTACTGGTACAGTTTGTGGCAGTTTTACATCAGAAAAACCGATTCGAAGATTAGCTATTATTAGGTAATATAAAGAAATAAATGAACACAGTCATCATTATCAATATTCAAAAGTCACAGGACAATAATATTCAAAGGACACAGTCATCATTATCAAAAAGATAGTGACTCGACCAGCGTTTCGGTGGGCAGCATGTGCTGAGAAGAGCCGGCAACATTTTTGACAAACGAGGTATTTTCAGAAAACAGTGCTATAAGTATATATAATAGGTACCATATTTTGTTGGTAGGTACGTACGGCACGAGGGTCATATAAATAAATCCATCAGTGCACAGAAATTTTGATCTAAAATTACTTTTAACACGCCTCCATATGGCTCGAGCGCGAACCATTTATTTTATTCACGCCTTCAGCAGATTGTATCAGATACATAATCATAAAGACTATAATCATAAGGCTAGATTAGATACTGAATTGGGAAAAAATACTTGAATCCCCTCTGAAAATAAATTGATATAAATTGTTTTTTTCTATCAAGTTAGGCTCCAAAGTGGTGTTCTGTTAGGTATACTTTTGTTTTTTTGAGTTTGTTCCAAACCATTATAATATAATGCGGGTTACACTTACAGTTATAACTGTACAGTCGAATTATTCAGTTAACTCGTCCGTGTGTAGACACAAATTGTTTAGTTTTAATTGATATTTCGATCAGATGAAACCTAAAACTGCAGGTCTGTAGCACGTATAATGTCAGCCACCGACCATCCAATAAAATCACGTATTGGTCGCGATCTTTCATGCACATGGCGACTAACACACGATCAGTTTTATCGGATGCCCTGCCGCTGCAAACTCATGAACTTATAGGGTGATCAGTGGCTGACATTAGGCGCCTGCTATAAACATTTTATGAGCAGTGAAATTCGTTCAAGCGTTACCAAAAAGAGTTTGTGTATTCTGTGTTACTTGAGGAGTAAACTCCAGTCGTGCGTCGACTCACAAACATAAACACTTTTTTCTTTAATTAAGATCAGGTGGGCCATCTGTTACTTTATATTGTAGGTTTAAATAATAAAAGTTCGTGCGATTGTGTTATAGGAAGCTAATAAGCAGGGGCGTAGCTAATGCCGTATCAGCCGTATCAATGACTAGCTGACGCCACGCGATTACACCCGCGTGGTTCCCGTTCTCGTAGGAATATAGAATTAGCTTTCCTCGATAAATGGGCTATCTAACACTGAAAGAACTTTTCAAATCGGACCAGTAGTTCTTGAGATTAGCACGTTCAAGCAAACAAACAAACTCTTCAGCTTTATATGATACGGGTCCCCCGGACTACAAGCAAACATTAGTAAGATGTAATCCACAATATCACTTAATCTGGTGCTCCCCATCAGTGGTGGTCACTTTATAAATGACAAAAGTCGAAAAAAGCAGTCTCTTTTTTCCCGAGTTAAGCGTGCGCCCAACAATTGTAAGTTGATTACGCCACTGCCATACTTATAAGTAATTATAAGCACTAATAAGCATTTTTGTTTCTTTTGAGATAAACCTTTACCCTTCATTAGGCCCCCAACTAAGTCTGATACAGGGCATCCAAGGCACACTACGCCACTGCTAATGAGCTAAAGTTTGTAGGGTTCCACCACTCGGAAGTGTGAGTTTCAAATTTCAAATTCATTTTATATATTTCTCTCTATCTATGTTATCTTAATAAATAAAGAAAGA
This sequence comes from Bicyclus anynana, assembly GCF_947172395.1. Classification (NCBI taxonomy): domain Eukaryota; kingdom Metazoa; phylum Arthropoda; class Insecta; order Lepidoptera; family Nymphalidae; genus Bicyclus; species Bicyclus anynana. The sequence goes on along the minus strand of NC_069096.1, from coordinate 1,781,379 downwards.
TAAAGACGAATTCAAAATTCACACTGTATTACCGTAAGGTGGGTAGGTATATGAGGTGTATCTCTCAATGCCATTGTACAGATGTCAAGTGCTTTCATGTTCAACAGCTTCCAAAAACTGATAATACAGTTGTTTTGAACAAACAATTTATATGTGTACATATATATATATATATATATACCAACGTGTTCCGTATAAAGTGTCCGTTGAAGTGGCCCACGTCTTTCATTGTAATCTTGTAAATAGATAATGGGCCACAAATCGACGCTTATCACGTTCGCAAGGATGCTCGCTATCAGCCGTTGCCACTTTAATTTTAACCGATTTCAAAAAAGGTTCTACTTCTATGATTGGCTGTATGTATTTTTTTTCGCCAGCCACGCACGTTCAAGTTTGCCGTCCAGATTTCAGCGCGCCTCGGGATGTGGGCAGTGAAAAAAAATCGAAATACACCAGCCATAACAAGTATTTTATCAGGCGGTAACAAGAAGCGTGCCTTCAATAGCTGGGTCATGCCCTTACCTATATACACTTGTTGTCATTCTAAAGTGGACTCCAACAGAACTGGATTCCCTGGACCGTAAAGTCCGCAAACTGCTGACGTCATGCCGGATGCATAACCCCCGTTATAGTGTGGAGGACGTGGCTTCTCCAACGCCAAGAACCTCCATAATCGTGAGGTGTGCAATCTCAGAGATCCTTTTCTCAAGATGAATGTGGGTATATATCAGGATGTCGTTGCAATGGACAAGGGTCTTACTATCCGCTATCCCTAGGCAAAGAGAACTTGAGGAGGCCTATAATAATTAGTAGCTCAGATCGTGTAGCAATATGGAAGAGCAAGGAATTGCATGGACGATTCTACAAGGCCCTTACTGGGCCGGATGTAGATCAAATAACATCTGTATCTTGGTTGCAATTCGGTGACCTCTTTGGGGAAACCGAGGGTTTGTCTGTGCAATTATGGACGAAGTTGTAAAGACGAGAAACTACCGGAAACATATCATGAAAGATGCCACTCTAGACATCTGTCGAGCGTATCATCCTCCTGGAGACTCCCTCAGGCATATTGTGTTCTCATCTTGCTAACGGCGAATACTTGCATACACATAATCAAGTAACCAAGATAATCCACCAACAGCTTGCTCTTCCGTATGGCCTTATCGATTCTAAGATGCCTTACAATATTTACGACCTACCTATTTACGATCTACTGGGACTGAACGATCATCACTGACAGTGTTAGTGACCTGATAAAGTGCTAGTTGAATTGTCAGTGCACCGTGCAATAATTGTTGATATTACTGTTCCACATGACGATAATCTGGTTAAAGCCGAAAAGAAAATATTTGGACCTCGCTCACGAGATTACCGCCATGTGGAATGTTGAATCAACTAATAATGTTCCGATAGTTGTTTCAGTCAATGTCAAAGTATTATAGTAAAAAGCTTCGACCAACGCCTTGTATTATTATATAGTGTTTTGTATTATATTTTGTAAGTATTTGTAACATTGTTGAAAATTTAAAAGAAAATTATCAAATAAAGAAATGAGAGAATTAAAAATGTTATGGCTGGTGTCATATTTGTTCGGTCCATACAAAGTTTTGCCCGATACTGACCACGCTGGGCATGCGGGTTGGTCAGCGCAGTGCTAGATTATTCGCGCCGATGTCGCTGCTGCCCGACACCGGCCTGAGGCATTTCATAATCTAGCCTTTGGGAATGGATATACCGCCATTCGGTCGGCCATTCGGTCGCCGTCGGTCGCCAGAGCCTCGTCGGTCCATCTGCAGGGTGCACCACGAGCAGGTGAGGTTGACAATTGGGGAGACAGACTGGTACTAGCCTCCCCCTTACACCCCGAGCGTGTTGCCAGTGATGACCTATGGTTCCGAGACTTGGTCACTAACTATGGGCCTCATAAGAAGGCTCAGAGTCACACAGCGGGCGATGGAACGAGCTATCTTAGGAGTATATCTGCGTGATCTAATCAGAAATGAGGAGATCCGCAGAAAAACCAAAGTCACCGACATAGCTCAACGAGTTGCGAAGCTGAAGTGGCAATGGGCGGGGCACATAGTGCGAAGAGCCGATGGACGTTGGGGTCCCAAAGTGCTGGAATGGCGACCCCGCACTAGTAAGCGCAGTGTTGGCCGACCCCCCACCAGGTGGACTGACGACATCAAGCGAGTCGCAGGGATTTGCTGGATGCAGGTGGCTCAGTATCGTGATGTTTGGAAGTCCCTACAAAAGGCCTATGTCCTGCAGTGGACGTCCATCGGCTGATATGATGATGATGATGATGATGGCTGGTGTCAGGTACCTATATTTACCGATAGTTTATATCATAAACGTTTAAACATCTGACAGCTCTTCTTTCCTGCGGTTCTTTTAGAAATGAAGTCACTGGCTCCAGTGTCAAGTTGTCATTGTGCTATATAAATATCGTAAGAGGTCTGCCCATAGATTAACGATTCGGTACAAGTACCTAAGGTCTGCCACTAAAAGTTCTACAGCTACAAGTACTTACTCAAAATAGAGTATACTATTTTGGTAAAATCGATGGGTAAAATATTGATCTCAGCACTGCTACAAATTATAATCATAGCAGGTATTAGCGGATATTTGAATTCAAACTCTACCTGACTGATAATAACACCTACCTACCTAATTTTAATAGTACCCGCATTTTGTAATTTGGCGGAGAATACGGGCGAATTCCTTCTTGTGAAATGTGTGTTTACATAGTTACATTTATAAATAAATTAGATGTTCGATATAAATTATTTAAATGTTTGCGATAAATATTTAAATATAATATACTATTATACCAGAATTTAATAGCTTTCTGGCTCTAACTTACATTAGTACGTATTTATGTCGATATGTATTTCTAAACTTCTCGAGGTAGAAGGTCTCATGGGTCCGGATCTATATGGCGTATTTTTTTTTAATTTGGAAAACTCCACTCCACTGACGCCCACTGTTCGACATAAGCTTGTTCTTGTATTGACTGCCAAATAACACGCTATCGAGCCGCCAGCATCCAGCGATTTCCTGCTACCCGGTTGATGTCGTCGCTCAAACTAGTGGGGGGTCGACCAATACTGGACGTCCAGCACCTTGGGACCCCAACGTCCATCGGCTTTTCGAACTATGTGCCCCGCCCATTGCCGCTTCAGCTACGCGACTCGCAATACGCATCTACCTGATAAAAATAACCTAATCCATATCCCACGTTACCTACTTACCTACCAATGTGGATATCCAAATGAAAACACAAATCTCTGCTCCACTTACCGCTTCAAACTGTTATCACCTTATCACTGCCATCAATTACCCGCGCGGGCACTTCCAAAGATCTAAAACTGTCGCACAAGGTTAAGGTAAATTTACTTACTTAATGAATTAAAATACTTAATTAATTCGAACAGTGCCTGTTGCCAGTGATGACCTGTGGTACCGAGACTTGATTGCTAACTATGGGCCTCATAAGAAGGCTCAGAGTCACACAGCGGACGATGGAACGAGCTATGTTAGGAGTATCTCTGCGTGATCGAATCAGAAATGAGGAGATCCGCAGAAGAACCAAAGTCACCGACATAGTAAAGCAACGAGTTGCGAAGCTGAAGTGGCAATGGGCGGGGCATTTAGTTCGAAGAGCCGATGGACGTTGGGTTCCCAAAGTGCTGGAATGGCGATCCCGCACTAGAAAGCGCAGTGTTGGTCGACCCCCCACCAGGTGGACTAACGACATCAAGCGAGTCGCAGGGATTCGCTGGATGCAGGTGGCTCAGTATCGTGATGATTGGAAGTCCCTACAAAAGGCCTATGTCCTGCAGTGGACGTCCATCGGCTGATATGATGATGATGGTGAATGAATTAAATACATTTGATTTTAAATACTTTGATTCCTTGATCGGCGTTCAGTATGTTTGTTTCTTATTTACGTAGCAACTACTGCACCGATTTGGCTGAAAGGATAAACCCAATCTCCATACAAATTCGGGCCCAAATTATGTGAATGGTACAGAACTGAAAATTGGCCATAAATTAGGACAATTAGTGAGAACTCATGAGGCCAATTTTCAAAGAAATCTGTATTTGCCTAATCAGTTAAATTTATTTTAAAGGTGGGAAATAATTCGTATACTTTTGACAAAAAATTAATTGCAATGTCAGTGTCAAACTGACAGGCGACAGTTTTAATAAGGATTTGACACTACCTTGACACATTTAGTCAAAATTGTTACGACACAATACTATGATGCCAATAAACCACCAAAAATTATCCCGCGCACAACTCAAGAGCTTTTAAAGAACATGGAAGCTTACAAGATTATATATGAGTATATTATTTCTACAATTGAAGACATTTGAATTAACCGGATTTGGAAAATACTGAAGAAATGGCCTTGTGCCTTACCATGAATTAAAGGACCAGAATGTAAATACTTAAGACATGGCTTTACGGTATAATACCTTTGCCTTTTCCATACAGGAATAAATAAAGAAAAAAAAATACGATGATGCCAAATCCTTGGGAAAACTGTCAGTTGGATAATATTGACAATGTCATCACATTCATTGATTGACTATAACATTGAAAGAACGATCAGTGAAATACGCATAAAGAGATACACTACGATCAGTGTGAAAAAAATTCAGCTTATTTTCCATTAACGAATATTATTTAACAAATTGGGCCCAATTTCGGACATCTCCTTTGACAATTCAAATGACAATAGACTACACATAGGTAGAAAAGTTCAGCTTTCCCTCGACATTTGTGAAAAACAGAATTTCATTTGGAGTTTTCTATTTTCGAACAGAGTCGCGATTAGAAAAATATATCAATTAATCCAAAGCAACTTTCGCAAAACTGCTTCTTGAATTGAAAACCGCAAGGAATGTTATAATCTAAATATTTTGCCCATAACTCAACCGCAGTTATATTGAGATGTTACAATAGAATCAGCGGTAAATAAACGCGGACGTTATTTATGCATGGCTCTCGATTTAACGGTCTTTCTGGCGCATTAAATTGATGCTTTACCGTCCACGGCACTTCGACAGTGATTTTTACTGATCTCATAAAAAAATTACAATCTTTGTTTATACCAGTTTATAATGTCTTTGTATATCGCCGGCGACTCTCGCGGGCTCGATCGCAGTGGCAGTGCGGTGAAGTACAACGGATATGACATATCCGAATTGATGCTGACGACAGTGATCCCACCTAGTGACCCGAAAGAGGCCATCACCGAACCGGTAGCCCCCGAGACCCGTGAGGGTCTGCGTGGATGATCTCTCGTCTCGTTGTATATGTCACCCACAGAACATAAAGAACATAATGCTGTATCACATAATTAAACTACATCCTATCTTGATGTGTACTGTTCACCAACAAACAATTTAAAAATGGGGGTATAAATCGCTAGTCATTTCACACCTAATAATAATAGGGATGATGACAGTTTTTTAAATTCTACTATATAAAAATAAGTCGGGTTTTCTTTCCTGACGCTATAACTCCAGAACGCACGAACCGATTTCCACGGTTTTGCATTCATTGGAAAGGTCTCGGGCTCCGTGAGGTTTATAGCAAAGAAATTTCAGGAAAAATTTCAACAGAAAAGCGGGAAAATCTTTTTTTATATACAAAGTCATCTCTGATACATAGCATGTACTATAAACCAATATTGTCGGGGTAGGGTAGCGGTAGGGTAGAGGTAAGGTATGGGTAGGGTAGGGTAGAGGTAGGAGTAGGGGTAGGGTAGGAGTAGGGGTAGGGTAGGGGTAGTTGAAGGTTTACATCGAGTTTCACGCGGACGAAGTCGCGGGCGTCCGCTAGTTGTATATAAATGAAGAGTACGCTAATAGTAAAAGTAACAAGGTATCTGCGATCATTACTTTCGGAGCTACAGCTATTTAAAGGGTTAGATTTGCGTCGTAGGCAATTAATGATCGTTAGATTTGTATAGGCGTTTAAACAAAATTACTAATCTTTGTTATTTCTGCGTTTATGTTTATAGTTCACATATTAAAAAATGTCACATTTAATGTAAGGAAGCTAAAACTGTATTAATTTTCATCTAATTACGATAAAATATTTTTAGTAGATTTTGAAATTTTATAATCTTATTTATTTTGCAAATATCCAGTCAATCTTTGCTTTTTATGTATAAATTAGTTACCATTGACCTTATTTACCCGAATGTATCATAAAAATCAATATATTCAAACCTAGTCATCATCCCCATTATAATTTACTTGTTCTTAAATTAATGAAAATAAGTTTGAAATAAGCTTAGAACAATTAGATATGGTTAATATATTACAACAATTTATATACAAACCATACATCATTTAAAATAAATAAGTTATGAATGACATGCGTTTTCTACCTTCATTTCTAATTTATTTTTTGGTAAACAGTACTCATCAAGAAAGGCAAGAAAGGCGAAGAAGAGTTCCTCTTTCTTTATTACGTCACCCTATATGCTAAATGAAATGATGCGGTCTAAACGTTTCTCTATAATTTACTTATCTCTGACGATATTAATCTATAATCAATATGATAAAGCGGAGGAGTTAGTACCTTATGTTTGTTTGTTACGTTTCGAAAACCAAAAAATAATGTACGGGAATGACAAATCCGACCTACAACTTGCTCACGTGACCCGTCGATAGCAAATGTCATTCCCATACATTTTTTACTTTTCGAGGCGTTTGCGATTGTACAAAGAGAATCGACGTGCCACATGGCTACAGGCCAAGGTCATTCTCATTGTAGTAACTCCCCAGTCGCCCATATAAAAAAAAATGCATGCTTACAAAGTACACATATCAGAAGTGAAACTTCTTTGGCGAACTAATTTATAAATCTTGTTTATATTTATACAAATCTAAAACTTTAGATTTCCGAGACTAAGAGGAAGGGAAAAAGGAAGATAGGTTAGTAATTTAATTGTCATTAAAATATAAAAAGTGGTAAAAATTAATGTAAATTATAAATTTAATTTTTTAAATTGATTTCTTTAATATTTACATTGCGCGATTTCTCTCTCTCGTTCAATCTTTCAAACTATAGCTCTCTCCCACCTCTCACTCCGTAGCACTGTGCGTGATATGACATTCGCTCTGTCCCACTTATTCTCTCAATCTTTCTCACTTGCTTGCTCCCTACTCTCACTCCACGGCTAGTTGCTTCATGCTACGTTCGCCCTGTCTTACTCTCTCTCAATCGGTCTCGATCGCTCTCTCTCTTTTTTTTTCGACACTTCCGTTGCATACCGGCGAGACGTTACATCTGTAAAAAAATTACCCTCATGCGCCTAAAGAAGTTTCACTTCAATAAGAATAATTTTTTCATTCAGTTATCGGCCAAGAACTTGCAATCTTGACCTAAAACACAAATATAACCTCTTCGAAATAAATCAGGCCACGTCAGTCAGCTGTCCGCTGTATCCACTAATGCAAGCTCTCATACCCTCCGACAGTGTATGTTTTGGCTGTTTGAATATTGACAGGGAATTTATTTTAAGAAATAAGCGCAAATATCACAGAGCTTCCACTGTGGATTCCATTGAACGAGGTGTATAGAATTTGGTTTGATGATCTATACATACCTTTCTGTCTTTTTGAAATGAAATTAAATTAAATTTAATTTGCCTAATACACGTATACAAATGGTGTTTTACAAGTATAATTAGTCACAGTGCAAATTTTACAATTTTATAAAGCACTGTTTAAGTAATATTATTCACTTACAATTTTAAATTGTTACAAATAAAATAAATACAATTAAGATTGACATTTAAATACATATACATAATTGAAATTAAATTATACGAAAATATGTCCAAATGAAATTTCGATCTACCGCAGAGAGACATGTTATTTATGTTTGTCATCACATTACACTAATATATAAATGCGAATGTTTATGTGTAAGTGTATGTGCTAGTGACTAGTGTCATATGTTTGTTCCTTCTTTGTACAGCGGCTACTGAAGCGATTTGGCTGAAATTTGGAATGAAAATAGATTTTACTCTGGAATAACACATAGGCTGCTTTTTATCCTGGAAGAATCCATGGCTCCATCCGTGAGATTTGTGAAAAACTGGATTCCACGCGGACGAAGGCCTGGGCGTCCGCTAGTGAGGTCCTAAGTTCGAAACCTGGGTTGAGCTTTTTAGGAAGACTAGCTGACGCCGCGCGGTTTCACCCGCGTGGTTCGCGTTCCCGTATAAATACGGGGATAAAATAAAGCCTATAGAAGAAGAAGAAGAAGAAATATACTTTATTGTACATTAAAAACAAAAATAAACAATAACTTATAATAACACTTAGAAACTAATGTACAAATGGCGGTCTTATCGCTAAAGAGCGATCTCTTCCAGACAACCACTGTGGAAGAGAAAAAAAAAAAACGTAAGCACCGATTCGGGTATACGCACACAAAAAATAAAAAAAGTTAAGTAATTTAAATACATAAATATTAAGCAATAATACATAATAATAATACATAGACTATACTTAACTACATCATACATATATACAAAGAAATACATATATACATACATACATACATACATACATACATACATACATACATACATACATACATACACACATACATACATACATACATGAAAACCTGCAAAACATAAAAACAAGACGGCATCTAATGGAAGACAAAAGAAAAATAAATAAACAAAATAATTCAAAAATAATAATAAATAAACATACACATACAAGCGTAATTTGGATTAATAAGTTAAATTAAAAGATCAGGGAGGGAAAAAGTGCATGTTTACCAGCCGTTTGAAAGAGGTTAGAGATTGGGCACGCCGAGTGTCTAAGGGCAATGAATTCCAGAGCCGAGCAGCTTTAACAGAAAAGGATTTAGAATAGAAGGAAGTATTATGGGAAGGAATTTTTAAGATTAGGTTGTCTTCAGAGCGAAGGGAGCGACAGTGAGTATCACTTAGAAAGCTAAAACGCTCTTTTAAATAAATCGGAGTCGTAGGATTAAACAGGACATTATACAAAAAAGACAGAATGTGAGTATTCCTGCGAAGGCGGATCGAGGGCCACTTGAGTTTTTCGCGAAATTCGGAAACATGATCATATTTGCGAAGTCCAAATATGAATCTTATACAAACATTCTGAATGCGCTCAAGTTTATCCAGTAATTCTTCACTCAAATTTAGATAACAAGTGTCTGCGTAATCGAGAATTGGTAACAGGAGAGATTGTGCAAGCGCAATTTTAGTAGATAAAGGAAGGAAGTTTCGTAACCTACGAAGTGACCCCACGGATGCAAACACCTTCCCACTTACTCTGCTTACCTGAGGGGCCCAAGTGAAATACTTGTCAAAAGTAACTCCGAGATTTTTAACCGTGTCACTAAATGGCACACGCGTTCCATCAAAGATTACGTATGGAATATTATCCCAGTCAATACGTGCAACCAAACTGTGACTGCCTATAATAATAACTTGGGTTTTAGACGGATTGACTTTAAGGCCATAAGCCTTACTCCATTGCACTATACAATTTAAATCTTTATTTATGGCATCTATTGCATTGGGTAAATCAGCCAGTTTGGACTGAGCATATATTTGGAGATCATCTGCATACAGGTGATAGAGCGAGGTAAGTTGAAGAGTAATAGAACTTATAAAAAGAGAAAAAAGAAGAGGAGACAACACGCCACCTTGCGGTACGCCGGCAGAAATTGTGCACCAATCAGACACAGAGTCATTGACTCGCACACGCTGCCGACGTCCGAACAAGTAACTATGAAACCAGTCAATCACATTAGGAGATATGTTGAGAGAAGCTAGTTTGGCTAGTAGAAGTTCGAAATCGACATTATTAAATGCATTGCTGAAATCTAGTAAGGCCAACACTGTGACACACTGATTGTCCATATTAAAACGAATATCTTCGGTAATTTTTACTAATGCAGTAGTCGTACTATGACCAGTGCGGAAACCAGATTGAAAAGGATTTAAAAGATTCTGTCGGGTTAGGAAAAGGCTTAATTGACGATGGACTAAACGCTCAAAAACTTTCGAAAGGAATGGGAGGATGGAAATAGGCCTATAGTCAGAAAAGCAGGAAGGATTTAATTTTTTGGGTAGTGGAATGACTTGAGCATCCTTCCAAGAGGAAGGAAAACTCCCGGAAGACATGGAGAAATTGAATAAGGATTTAATTATTGGAGCTAGTAGGTTAATGAGAGGAATAATCATCTTCCGACTAATGCAGTCAGTACCAATAGCATCAGAGTTGACCTCACGAATACTTCTCTCAACATCACTATCAGTGACTTGACAGAAAATAAAAGCAGGATCATCAGAAGTGGGTAAAGCTAGTAAATTATTTTTAGTAGTAAGTTTAGTGGCGTCATCAATGACGCAAGTAGAGGAAAAGTGGCTATTAAGCTGATTTAAATTTATGTTGAAGGAGCTATTATTTTGACGCGCTTTCCCAACTCCTAGAGACTTAAGAAATGTCCACACTCGACCTGAATCTTCTTCTTCGAGTATGGATTTGTGGATATGGCGTCGTTGCATGTCTCTACACAACCTGTTGCAGCGATTCCGAATAATATGATATTTTTCCTTATTGGCATCACAATTGTTGGATCTATACTTGGCTTTAGCCGAGTTTTTTTTACCCTGTAAAATTTTAATTTCCTCAGTAAGCCAGGGAGCAGGGAGGTGCTTAAGCCGAACAGGACGTATTGGAGCATGTACTTCATATAGCCTATAGCCTTCCTCGATAAATGGGCTATCTAACACTGAAAGAATTTTTCAAATCGGACCAGTAGTTCACAACAACAAACTCTTTAGCTTTATAATATTAGTATAGATACTAGTAGCAGCTCAAAGTTGGGAAGTAGGTACATGGGGTTACATTGTATGTCATTATTTATCGATACGAGGTTCGAATCCAATCCGGGGCATGTACCTCCAACATTTAATTAAGGAATATATATCACGTGACTTAAACGGTGAAGGAAACCTGCATTCCAGCAATGAGAGGGTTGGAATAGTTTATTAACCTAACCCACCCCTCTCACCCTAAGTCAAACGTTGTCCCACCTCCTCAATATTAGACCCACCACGCTGATCTAATAAGGGTTAGGTTTAAGTTATGTAAAATTCTTTAACGACTTTACCTTTACGACATAGGCCTCTTGCATGGACCTCCAAGCACAATGAAGCCACTTTAATGACCACTATCAGATAATGTATCATTGTGTGATGATCGAGACCGACGGCATACAATGACGACGGACAGACGTTAGGTATCATACCGTTTGTAGGGTGGTAACTAGCCACGACAGAAGCCGCCCACCAGCCAACTCGAGTAGGTACCTACTCGACCAATTGAGATAACCTCTATCGGCCCAGCCGGGTATCGCACCCAGGACCTGCTTCTGAAAATCCACCGCGCATGCGACTTCGCCACGGAGGCCGTCAAAAATGTTCAGTGACGGTGAAGACAGTGAAGATGGAAGCGCTAAATTGGAGTTAAGGTCCACGAAGTTGTAAGCATCCACAAGTTACTGATAAACCTACTTTTGTTAGACAGACTACAAAGTCCCACTTCACTTAACCTTGCGTTGGAGGAAAAATAACAAGACCCTTCATTTTACTTGGAAAACAATTAGGAAAATTAAAAACACGACAGCTTGTCTATAGAACGAAAGTTATTAGTTTTATATTGAAGACTGTAATTAGTGAACGGTCGATGCATGTGGACGACTGACTTGGTAAAGTTTTGACGTCATTAGTTGATTAAACAGAGAGGTTCTGGATTCAATTCCCAGCTTTTTTTTTACATTTATTAAATTTATTCCCAGCTCGAGTAATACTACTATACTATACTAGAATGTCAAGTTGTATGTACAGGGAGTGTAAAAACTTAAATATAGTATAATGTAGTGGAGTAGCTAAATTAGGATAAGCGGTCATTTTGTAGGTACGTAGGTAAACATATCTATAATATAAAATATCGTTGCTGTCAAGCAGTTTATCGTTTCTGTAGCCTTATATCTTAAACTGCATCGTCACATAAAATCAGATGAGACCGCAGAAAAAGCTACCTTGTCATTAAAAAAAGTTGGCAAACCTATGAAAAAACCGTATAGGTATATAATCAAAGGAAAAAACCATAATATAACCGTCTTTAACAAAACATTATAATAAACCTATATGTAAGTACCTACAGAAGCTTTAATCTCTTCCCAATCAAGAACAAACAGTCATAATGTCATATTAATTGCCTTGTTAAAAAAACAAGTTATAGGTAGGTAGATACAATATATATATACTTATAGCACGAAATAAAGTATAATAATACCCATCCCATATATCGATGGTAATACCAAATTTGTTTTCAAGTCACGTACCTATTTTTTGAATAATTACGCAGCAAACAGCAAAACGCAAATAGGTCGTTAGTACGTGTAATAAACAAAATCTCGACTGTTTACTATTTTGGACGTATAGCATTAGTTATTAGTTTTCAACGTGTAAATCCCATAACTAATACTTCACGTTGGTATACGATATGACTGCTTGTTTATTTCACGATAATTAGGCTATAAATTGTAATGGAAAACTCATAAATATGTATTATTCGACGTCATTTTCACCAGCCCAGGCCCACCTAAGCTGTTAGCGATTCCTAAAACTATGCACTGAAAAATAGATACTACAGACCAATGATAATTTTATACTATAGATAGGTTACGTGCCAACAAAATCACCGCAAAAAGTGATCCCAATTTAGATTTAGAATAAAATTTCATTATATATTTATGTTTAAATAGTTTTTACACTTCCTGAACATACAACCCGGTATTGTAGACAATATTTATGTATTACCCGTTTAAATAACTTCGTTGTTTAATAAGCGACTAAATGAAATTAAGACTAGGTATTATACGCATTTGTCCACCTCAGTTTTGATGCTCTAGTGCCCTATCTCTATAAAATATCATTGCTGCAGACAATAAAAAGAAAAAATCGGATATTTTTATAATTTACCTAGAATTATAAAACTAACAGTGATGAAGTCGCGGGCGTCTGCTAGTTACATAAATAAAAGCGTCCGGAAAAGCAACACGCGGAACGTTTTATAATAAGTAAATCATCATAAACGGTAGGTATATAGGTTTTGGTCTTTGTGGTCAATCCTTCTGGCATTCGTGAATCCATGGAATGCTATGATATTCGTCTATACTTACCTACTTAGTGATAGAGAAAATGTTTCATGTTTGTCAATTTTCTTGTTTCATCAGTGCCACATGGCCATTACGGGATGATGCTAATAAACGTGTTATAGCCCTTATTCCGGGCCTGAACACACAATAACGTATAACGAAGTCGTCACGCGGCGCAGCGCTAAGCGCCCGAGTCAATACTGTCACTACTACAGTGGTCACGACTTTACCTAACTTGTTTATATAAAGTAACTGGGTGAATTGGCATATTTGTGATTTAAAATCAAATACTCCAATCAATGAGGGATTCTACAGTGTATCTCTTTTCCTTTTCAACAGCTTAGCACAGCAATGACATCTCTACATGACTGACATTCAGGCGAAATGCGCCACTTTCAAAAGAACTCGTCCCTCTCGAAAAACGGCAAACAATTTTGTAGGTGAATTTCAGTGCGATACAAGTTCAATATTAGGTAGTTGGCCTGAGACCTACAGTATACACGAGCTGAAGAAACTTAAACCTCTTTCAAGTTATCCGGCATTTTAGACACTAAAGCTAGAGGCTAGATGAAGATCTTTTGTAACGCATTTGCTCGTAAAGTATCGCTTATTTAACGAATTTCAATATCGTAATGTATCTCATTACGCACATGTGCCGTAATGTAATATAAAACCTTTATAATCCGTCTAATAACGAATGGTACTTTTTTAAATTTTGGCAAAGAGTTTTTACTTCAGAAAAGTGCTCAACATTTTATGAATAAAATTAACCTTGTAAGATAAAATATAATAAAAAAATATTAAATTCTTTAATTTTAATACCTAATTTTTGACAATAAATGTCAACCGTTTATCTTTATCAAAAACACAATATTTCTAATTTACTTTATTAGAAATACCTACTGGCTATATTTGGTGCATTTGTCTAAAAAGAACAAACGCTGGTGTGCGCACTTCGTTATCTGTGCAAAAATGGCAAGCGTATCAAAATGACATCTTATGGAAAACAGGCAAAGATGCAAATTCATTTTCAGAAAGTGTGTTCAAAGTGCGTTTCCTCGCAAATGTGTTATAAAACGTCGTATGACATACTTGATAACAACCTCGGCTGTAATTTCCAACTTACTGCACTTATATCATAATGTAGAATACGGTGTTTTTCGAAGGTATTCGCGCTAAAAATCTATCGACTGATTCTGAAAACTTTCAAATGTGTGTCTAGTCTATAATATTATTTGGGTTTTGAATGATGGCCGTTACAATGCAAGATAATGCCGTATAATAAATAAGAACTAGTTCATACTAATTCTTTGTTTGTTTAATTAAACGTCTAAACCCAAAAATACTCATAATATAGCAGTTGTATAAAACGTGAAGTCGTTAATCCAACTGCGTGTGTTGTCGGCGTTTACAAATATTTTTTTGCTCTGTTATTATTTTAGCCATTTTATAATTAAGTTTTCACTACTAATAGTACGAGACTTGCATTATTTTTTACTAGCGGACGCTCGCGACTTCGTCCGCGTGAAAGTCGATGTAAACTTTCAACTACCCCTACCCTACCCTAACCCTATCCTACCCCTACCCTACTTCTACCTTACCCTATCCTACCTCTACCGTACCCCTACCCCTACACTACCTCTACCCGACGGAAGCTTAAAAAATGGAGTAACTTCTCCCGTTTTCCCAACATTTCCCTTCACTGCTCTGCTCCTATTGATCGTAGTGTGATGAAAAGAATACTATATTGATAGTAGCGTGATGAAAAGTATATACAATAACCTGCCCAGGAGTATGAAGAATAATTGTACCAAGTTTCGTTAAAATCCGTCAAGTAGTTTTTGTTTCTATAACGAACATACAAACAGACAGACAGACAAAAATTTTACTGATTGCATTTTTGGCATCAGTATCGATCACTAATCACCCCACCCCCTGATAGTAATTTTGGAAATATATTTCATGTACAGAATTAAGCTCTCTACAGATTTATTATAAGTATAAATAAGTAGATGATAGTTAAATAGTCTAGCTTAAAGTTGTTGTATTTAGTCTGCGGTGAAAGAGGTGTGGTTGTCTACACCCCAAGTCCTAGAAAGTCCTTTTCATTTTGACTTGAAGATATGTACCACACCACTTTGTAGCAGTCATCCGTTCAGCCGTGTGACAGCATTGCTGTTTTGGCTTCTACAATTTTAAATAATTTTGCCAATATTTTCTCATTGAGCCATAATCTTCTTTACATAAAGCGTTGAAGCTCTGTCTGAGTCAAACTAAGAACAAAGAATCCAGAAGTCTCTAATGGGCGTCAGATCAGGGTCGACGGAAGGACCGCTGAGGTTCGTGGACTGAGGAAGGTCGATTCTGACGATGAGGGACAGTTGTTTGATTTTACATCCGGATGACTCGAAAATTAGGACCCATAATCACCACCAGCAAAGACGTTGGAGTAGCATGCGCTACATTTTTACATTTTTTACATAATTAAATAGAAAATTACAAGTACCTACTTTAATTCTAAATCTATACAACGTGTCCCAAAATTCAACGATAAGCGGGCGCCAAAAGATTGACCTGCTCATGAGCACTTAAGGAAAAATAATAAAAAAAATATACCTAAATTTTTTTTTTAGTTACAAAATAAATTTTAAAATTCTTTGAAAATTTACACCTTGTATGATATTTTGAACTACCGCAGCTACAATTTCTTAAATATGCTTAAGATTTTTTTTGTATCGGAACCTAAGTAGTACTACTATTTACCACAACTCTTAAAAACACCACAATGCCCGCAGTTTTTACACAAAAAAATATCAAAATATTTTTTTTCCCTCAAATTTTTAAAGATTTTTACTTTCAGTCTACTTTGACTCATGGTCTTGCAAAAAAAAGTATGAACACCGCTATGGCAAGTTATTTTCAAAGTTGACGCAACTAATCAAGATTTCAAAATAGTATAATACCCTAGGATAACTAGTCGCAAAAAAAAAAATATGCGTACCATTTGTAAACAAGAACTAAATTTCTAAAATGTTTTTGCTCCTAGAAATCACTTTTACTTTATGCACAAAATGATGTGAGTCATACGTTGCAATTTCCTAGAATTTTAATGGAACGAACGATAACATTTAAAAATAAGAGAGAGAGAGAGAGAGAAAGATAGCGATAAGTATACGTTAGAGAGGGATAGACAGATGTTCTTTGTTGAATGACAATGATGCAGGTAAAGAAAATCCTGTTCCCAGCAAGTCAGTACGCTCTGCTCCTTTGTTTACTGCGCAACTTTCCGTATTCAATTGACGTGGCTCTCGTACTAACGACTTTTGGCTTTGCATTTTGGACTGGACTTAAGTGATCTGCAAACTGAACTGACCTGGCATTATTTTGGACTGTGCCTGTGTTTTGTGAATTGGACTTTTGGTGTATTTTGGACTGTTTAGCGTTATCATGCCGCAACCATACACGCCGATGGAATACACTAACATGCATCTCATTTATGGAGAATGTCGGTGCAATGCTAACGCTGCTAGCAGATTGTATCGAGAAAGGTACCCAAACGCTCAAAGATATCCAGATTATCGGGTATTTATGAATGTGCATCAAGCGTTTTCGGAGGGTCGTTTGCCGTCAGCTAGAAGAAACGCTGGAAGACCTAGATCGGAATGCGATGAAGAAGTTCTCAATGAAATAAACATTGATTCAACTACCTCAGTGCGTGCCATAGAAGCAGCTACGGGAATCCCAAAAAGTTCAGCACATCGAATACTAAAACGTCATCGGCTACACCCATATCATTACAGACGTGTACAAACGTTACTATCACGGGACTATCCACTGCGGATCGCATTTTGCCGAGTGATGCTTCAAAAGCATCGGGAAGATCCTCAGTTCTTGGATAAAGTACTATGGTCGGATGAAACAACCTGCAAGAAAGATGGCTATTTAAATCTTCACAACCTACACAGCTGGAGCAATGAGAATCCGCACCTGATGAGAGAAGACAAATCCCAATATCAATTTAAGGTCAACTTATGGACGGGCATTTTAAATGGAAAAGTGATTGGGCCTTTTGAATTACAAGGAAACTTAGATGGGAACAGTTATTTGAACTTTTTACAAAATGATTTGCAAGAATTACTAGAAGACGTCCCCCTAAGCGACCTTCAAAATATGTGGTATCAAAATGATGGTTGCCCAGCTCACTACGCTCGTCCTGTGAGACAATACCTAGACCACGAGTATCCGGGGCGTTGGATCGGGCGACTTGGTCCTATCCTATGGCCACCCCGATCACCCGACCTAAACCCCCTGGATTTCTTTTATTGGAGTTGTCTCAAAGACAGGATCTACGCAAAACCGATTACGACATTGGACGAGCTTCGGCAAAAAATCACTCAGGCTGCGGCACATATCAATGCTAGAAGATATGCGCGAAAAATAAAACGGTCGTTTTTAAGGCGATGTCGTGCCTGTATTAATGCCGGTGGAAAACAATTCGAACATTTACTTTAATGTTGTGTAATTAAAATAACAAACACATTTTTGGAACATAGTAAAATTTATTACTAACAACAAGAACAATTAAGAAATTTGGTTCTTGTTTACAAATGGTACGCATATTTTTTTTTGTGACTAGTTATCCTAGGGTATTATACTATTTTGAAATCTTGATTAGTTGCGTCAACTTTGAAAATAACTTGCCATAGCGGTGTTCATACTTTTTTTTGCAAGACCATGAGTCAAAGTAGACTGAAAGTAAAAATCTTTAAAAATTTGAGGGAAAAAAAATATTTTGATTTTTTTTTGTGTAAAAACTGCGGGCATTGTGGTGTTTTTAAGAGTTGTGGTGAATAGTAGTACTACTTAGGTTCCGATACAAAAAAAATCTTAAGCATATTTAAGAAATTGTAGCTGCGGTAGTTCAAAATATCATACAAGGTGTAAATTTTCAAAGAATTTTAAAATTTATTTTGTAACTAAAAAAAAAATTTAGGTATATTTTTTTTATTATTTTTCCTTAAGTGCTCATGAGCAGGTCAATCTTTTGGCGCCCGCTTATCGTTGAATTTTGGGACACGTTGTATACCCATTATTGTACGAGCATATTCACGATGTAATACATACGAGTACATGATCGTACTATTTACGTATGTTTACTACATAGTTATTTGAAATTACTTACATTTTATATTCTGTTTGTATATATTCCCGGGAGGAAATGGATGTTTCATTTGCCGGTGGAAAGTTTAGGTGCATTATTTGTATATACGGATTTAAAAAAGACTTTTCAATTTATTATCTTTATTTATCATATGAATTTCTGTTTTGTGTTTATGTTGAAGTAGCTCTATTATTCACTCTGGTAGTTCCAGTTCCCGTGTGAATAAAATATAACCGATGTTCAAAGATAGGATGTAGGATTCTAATGGTGAAAGTATTTTTCACATTGGTCCAGTTTCAGAGCCTACTTTAAGAATCTTTACTTATAATAAAACTGTAACAGATCTGTACTCGTATTTTGCATTTCTGGGGCATTATTTATAAATCGATACTGAAGCCAAAAATATATATTAGTACGAGTAACTCAAAACATGAACGATATTAAAAACTTCAACGCCTTTTTGACCGTTTAGAATTTTGAAAAATCTTGAACTACATTATTTTTAATATTTTTCTGGTAGTACACATACAAATTTTCACAAACGTAATTTGATAAATAAAGGACTTTTCATACAAACTTTCACCCCTTCTGATTTTATTTTCGCAACAAAAAGTATCCTATACTGGTCCAAGATGGTCCTTATAGTCTTCAATCGTGCCGAGTTTCATTTGAATTCATTCAGTAGTTGCATGATGCCCGGTCAACAAAAAGACGGAAAAGAAAAAATATTTTTTGCCTTCTAACTAAAATTTTCAAAATATATTCAATGTACAGAACTTGACCTCTAGCAGTTTAAAGATGCCCATGTCCAGCATGAGCAGTGGACGTCCATCGACAGTTAATAATGATGATGTTGATGCTTCTCCAACGCATCATCATTATCAGCCTGTTTTATTTGCCCACTACAGGGCCAGGCCGCCATGTTCCAGGCCTCCCTTCTTATAGGAGAGGGAGATAAAGTCAAAGTCAAAGTCAAAATTCATTGTTTTCAATTAGGATTAGTTTACAAGCACAAGCACGAAACCTCAGGTAATAATATTCTTAGATAATGGTTATAATAATTGGTCGAAAACTTAAAATTAAAGTTACGAGGGTTAAAAAGCGCGATATTGAGTGTAGACTCACCACACAGCTCCTACGCAGGTTGGCGAGCTTCTCTAATTTTAAGTAGGTACTACTCGTATTCTCATATCCCGTTATAGTGACGTAGCGTGCCTTGGAAGGGCCCTATATCAGAAAAAGTTAAGGGGACTAATGGACGAGCGACAAACCTCGAAAAACTTCTTTAGTTACCAATTTTACTGTGTGGTGAAAGAGTTACGGGTAAGGTTTAGATTAAGTTTGCTAACCGCTCTAGTCTACATGAAGGGTAATAAAGATTTCTCACAAAAGAAACACAATCTCACTTGTACAATTTTTTTGTTTTCCACGTAAGGGGCCCCTGTAGTTCGGGGGAGCCGTATGATTAATCAATCAATCAATTTATTTCTTTGCAGATAAATGCATTATTTATACAGGTGGTCGGTAGATGTAGATGGTAAATGTATCTTGCCAATTAGGCATGCAAATTATTTATTAAGTATTTAATGATTTAAAAGACAATTTTACCATTTAAAATTTACATCTTTACAATTAAAATATTTATGAAAATAACAATAATATCAACTTAAATACTCATTTACACTGTAGAATGCCTGTTGAGTTAGGTATTTATATAAATTATTTTTAAAGCAATTTATATTCTTTTCTTTCCTAATTTCTTTTGGTAACTTATTATAAATTCTTACTGCCGCAATGAATAAACTATTATGGTATTAATACGCCAGACACGACATACTACGCCCCTGTTTCTATATAATTGTAGTAGGGCTCTTCGTAACCTATAAACAGTCACCATGCTGTTTCCTTTCGCACAAAAAGTCGCTATTTTTCATCTGAAGGGTATACTGATTATAACAATTACATGACTTTATTACAGCTTGTAGGAGGACGTATTTCTAACCGAAAATTATGAAATAGGTATATTATTATAATCAAAATATGAATTATAGGTTTGTTGGAGTAAATCACAGCAAAATTACTAACGTAGCATCCACGTCTCAATGCCAGTCTTTGAAGTTCCCGACATTTATTACGTTCATACAACAAACATACAAATTATGCTTCCTCTATTTATAGTAGGTACATAGCTAACTATCTATATCAATAACGAGATAAAGGTAGTGAATTTGTGAAGTTGTAGTGGCGTGTCTTGCCAAGAGAAACAGAGGCAGACAGACTAAAAGGTGCGAAGATGACATAAGGAGCATAGCGGGGCCAATGTGGTCTTGTATAGCAAGAAATAGAATACAATGGAAATATTTAGAGGATGCCTTTGTCGAAAGACAAGCTGCAGACTAACGACCGTTTGCCGATAGTAATTGTTATTATTTTATTTAAAAAAGCAGCAATAAAGACTTAATTTTTTTTTTATTTTATAGTGACGTGTTTTCGCTTGTTGTTCGTTGTCGCTTGGATACGTGGAAAAATAGCAAAATAAAACAGGGAGCCGCAGCAAAAAAGCTGGTGACACAAGTATGCCTCTCTGTTTGTTCCTTTTGCTGTGGAGACCCTTGGGCAATGGAGTGGCAGTGCCAAAAAAAATCTCCGAATCATTTCACCGCGGCTAGTTGCCTCGACTGGTGACAGAAGGGCGCTCATTATTTGTGCAAAGGATCAGCCTGTCTGTCCAGCGCGGAAATGCAGCCAGTATTCTTGCCACCATTCCACGCGGGCATGACTTGTATAGTTATTAAAATAAATTGGCTTTAGTTCCTTGTTGTATTCTTTCTCTGTCATGAAGAAAAACAAATCAAATATACCCCTACTAGCGTTCGTTCGCGATGTCGTCTGCCCTTAGATTTTTTAATACGACTCACTCGCAAAATTTGACGAGGGGGCCGGATTAATACGATTAGATGTAGGCGGGCGTCTACCAATTTCATCTTTGTTTGTCAAGCGGTTTTCAATATTTCTTGATGAGACCATGTTATTTTTAAAAAGTTCGATTATAAATTTGACATTTGCTACACAATATAAATATCAATTTTGTACCTAAAAGCATAAAAGTTAATTCTTTAAGAAGATCTATAATGAACTTCTGCTTCTACTCAATTCTGATT
Source organism: Bicyclus anynana (assembly GCF_947172395.1). NCBI lineage: Eukaryota > Metazoa > Arthropoda > Insecta > Lepidoptera > Nymphalidae > Bicyclus > Bicyclus anynana. The sequence continues at coordinate 1,759,805 of NC_069096.1, read as the reverse complement.
GTATTGTTCCAGTAAAGTCATGCACAGGGCAAGAATCAAAGGGCACGACGGTGGAGTTCCTGCACACCAACATCACGCGGCTAACCGCGCGGTCCGTCGCCGCACGCGGCTACCGCTTGGACGAAGTCGAGCATTTGTAATTAGTCATTACTATTCTATATCATCATCATCATCCTTATCATCATCGGCATCACCATCCGATGCACCACGAGAGCACCACCAACTACCTAAATCATCATCATCATTTATCAATCCATATTCGGCTCACTGCTGAGCTCGAGTCTCCTCTCAGAATGAGAGGGGTTAGGCCAATAGTCCACCACGCTGGCCCAATGCGGATGTGCAGACTTCACACACGCTGAGAATTATGAAAATTCTCTGGTATGCAGCTTTCCTCACGATGTTTTTCTTTCACCGTTTTGAGACACGTGATATTTAATTTCTTAAAATGCACACAACTGAAAAAGTTGAAGGTGCCTGCCCCCGACCGGATTCAAACCCACACCCTCCGGAATCGGAGGCAGAGGTCATATTCACTGGGCTATCACAGCGCTGATAAATATTGGACCTCAGGACCTCTCTGTGGAAGACCACAGCATTACTGATTGCGCCAGAATGGTCAAAACATTGTTAAACATACTTCATACTCAGTAAGTGTCTAATTATATAGCCTATTCCGTTTGCCTTCCAGAGACTCGAACCTGTTATGTATCAAAATGTTTTAACATTGTATTCCAGGATAATCATCAACGCGCCAAAACTGGAACATATAGCTGTTGAAGATCTGACACAAATGCTGGCTTTGAGATCACTGTAAGTGAAAAGACAACATTATTTATTAATGATACGAATGCAAATTAAACTAAAATTAATTATTCATGATACTGCGAAGTACCTATGGACATTGATGTATTTCTATAAAATTAACCATGCCAATTAAGAAATTGGCATGGTTCGTTTTTAAATATATTTCATCATCATCATCATCATCATCATCATCATCATCAACAGCCGATCGACGTCCACTGCTGGACATAACTTGACCCACTTCCCGGTTTTCGATGAGGACGAAATTTTGCACAAGCAAACACACACACACACTATTTTCTGATGACAATACATTACTAGCTAAGAAAAGTCATTACAAATCCAATATGGCGGCCTCCCCAAGATGGTGGACAGGCTATTTGAAATACATCTTTTATATTAATTATAAAAAGACGTGATCTAAAATAATTATCGGCACTTGCCGCAAACTCCAATTCCTCTTGATTTTGTAAATTAAACATCACCATCCACTAACTGTAGCTTGTTAACAGTGCATTCTGAAGAAGCAAACATGACGTCGACAATGACGTCGTTACAAGGTTTGATTCCCTTGAGAGAGAGTATTATTTTTGCGTAAACTTGGAAAGATTTTTTCACAGCTTCAAGGGACTTTATCTATAAGTAATTTATATAAAGTTATGGTTTTAATTTTAAACTCGACAGTTTCACACCTCCACGCGTTCCTGAGATAAAAGAAAAAGACAGATAGACATACAGATAGGTACTGACAGAAGGATGGTCAAAAATTGATTGATTAGGATTTCCGCTTTTACCTTTTGAGCTAGATATATTAGGGTAGCTACAAAGTCCTAAGTACATCAATCAAATAGGTAATAACGTCAATGCCTTTATTGATTATCGTCTGAGTCTTCGTGACATTGTAATTGACATTCTATTTATAAATATTGAGTGCATGCGCTGGTTAGATCTTCGTGATCCATCGTCCATTTTTTTTTATTGTTTTTATTTTTTTTTTATTGGTAAAAGTTTGTTTGAATAGAAGCAGGCGTTACTTTGCGGAAGTTCATCATGATTATATAATGAGTAGTACAAATGACTACTAGCAAAAAATACTAGTACTTTGCAATTGCACGTTGTAGAGTCAACATCTCCTGATGAATGAGGATGCTTCGGTTTCGGGTGAAACGTACGTAGAGAGTATTTTGTCGGACTTGGGTGACGTTGTCGCATGGGTTCGTCGACTTTTCGCGGATGATAGCAAAATAAATAACTCATTATATAAAAGTTTGTTTATTTCCAGGAGCATAACCCAAGCGCCTCTGCTACACAGGATAGCGCCGTTGCCGCCGCTGCCTGAACTGCGCACCTTGTACGTATGTATTTTTGTGTCATTTCCCTCCTAGTCCTAGTAAATGTAATCACATATATAAGTGCGGTAAACTGAAAATTACAACCGAGACGATATTGCAGCTCGAGCCTTGGCAAGAGCTATAAGTAAGGAACCAGAGGCTGTAATTATCAAAGCGCACGTATGTCATACGACGTTTTATAACACATTTGCGAGGAAACACACGTTTAACACACTTTCTAAAAATTAATTTGCATCTTTGCCTATTTTCCTTAGGATGGCATTTTGATACGCTTGTCATTTTTGCACAGAGAACGAAGTGCGCACACAAGCGTTTGTTTTTTTAGACAAATGCACCAAAATTACTAATAAAGTTAATTTATATTTTTGTGTTTCTGATACAGATTAAATGGTTGACATTTATTGTCAAAATTATTAAAATTAAAGAATTAAATGTTTTTTATTATATTCATAAAATGTTAAGCACTTTTCTGGCATAAAAACTCTTTGCCAAGATTTAAAAAAGTACAGTTCGTTTTTGGACGTATTTCTGGCATAAAAACTTTTTGCCAAGATTTAAAAAAGTACAGTTCGTTTTTGGACGTATGATAATGGTTTTATTATTAATTTACTTTATAATACGGCACATGTTCGTAATGAGATACATTTCGATATTGAAATTGGTGAAATAAGCGATACTTTACGAACAAATATGTTATAAAGGTACTTACCTAACTTTGTTGAATGTAATACCAACAAGACAATGCTGTCTAAGGAAAATTCGATTAATTAAGAGCAAACGGCTTTAAAATCGATATAATACCAAAAATGCATGACTAAAGCTGTGGCGAATTGAAGTCTGGAGGGTTTCCGGTCCATGGCATGCACCTTCAACTTTTCAGTTGTACGGTAAAGGACATCGTGAGGTCATCGTGAGGAAACTTGCACACCAGAGAATATTTTTAATTCTCTGCGTGTGTGAAGTCTGCCAATCCGCATTGGGTCAGCGTGGTGGACTATTGGCCTAATCCCTCTCAATCTGAGAGGAGACTCGAGCAGTGAGCCGAATATGGGTTGATAATGATGATGATGATGATGATGATGATGATGATGATGATGATGATGATGTGGTCTAATCTCGGATGTAAGATTCAGGTTGGTGTATTGTAAGTCTGGTGTATTGCAGAATGATCACCACGTCGGGTCTGGTGGAGGTGCCCAACCTGAGCCACGTGCATGACAACGACGTCGCCAACCGCTCGCAGCAGTATCTGCAGGCAGTGTGAGTGCTACTTATTACGTATAGTCACGTAGACACGTCCGTGAACTCACGAGGTTTCACCTAAAAACCAGCGCCACAGCTCGCTGTGGCATCGTGCTGAGGTGGATACCTGTTTTGTCCTCGACCAGTATCTGTATGTTCTGTTTGATTTATTTTATTTTATTTTATTACTCGTGTGTGGACAAAATATATATAAGATATTCTATTTATTAGGGTGGCCGCTCACTGACAACTTTTAGTTGTCTTTTAGGGACTTTTAGGGCTCTTAAGCGATTAAAAAGAAGGTGAAGGTTCTCAATTCGTAACAAAAAAATTTAACCTACTTCAAAGATGTATAACTAAAAAGCGAAAAATAACATCGTACCTATGTCCTTTCTATTGATCGGTTTGAAGGCGGTGCAAAAAAACAATATGAACTTTAGGAGCCTATTTGGCATAGCACCGCCTTGAATATGTTCGTCAACGAAAAAGCCTCAATAGCGCGGACTCATCGCCGAGATGTCCACCAGTCACTAGGTCTGGCTGGTGGGAGGCTTCGGCCGTGGCTAGTTACCACCCTACCGGCAAAGACGTACCGCCAAGCAAAAAACCGAAAGGGGTGTGATTTTCATTCTGCTCTTAACAAGTTAGCCCGCTTATATCTTAATTCTTAGATTGCATCATCACTTACCATCAGGTGAGATTGTAGTCAAGGGCTAAATCAAATGAAATCGCGTACATAAAATTATTATTTTTAAAAGTCAGCGCCTTAATATCGAGTTTTTTGATTAGATAAAGAAGGGGAAATTTGTCCGCGGAAAATCTAATCTCGCTGCATCATAAATAGCATTTTTTTTTCTATTTGTAACGATAACGTATAACGTAGGTACTTACTTGATACGGCAACGAATGTCATTAATCAATCCAGTGAGATGTTATTCAACCCGAGAGTCGAATAGTGACCGTCACGGTCACTATTGGACTCCAGTCACTTTATTAGATAGATTATAGGCTAACAAAATAAGGAGAATTTATAAAATGCAAGTGATAATATTCTATTAGGCAACAATCTAGTGTCAGTAAGGTGATAAGATTACGAGTAAATTAGTATTTAAAGTGTTAATGCTTTTTATAGGCACTAATATCTAAAGGAAATTACAGAAAATTTTAATTTTAACATCAATTTATTATCACTTTTATAAAATGTCTAGCTCTTCGAAAGGCTGAAATACTAAATTGAAACCTAACTGAAAGACACAGCATTTAGTATTTTCCCTTCTTCAGGTTATTTTATATGATAACTAAAAAATATAAGAGCCTGTTCATGCAGTTTGACTCACGCCGCATTGCATGAACATGACTAAGAGCCCCGTAGGAGTTTGAAACTAGCCGAGCGTACTCCGACAATAATTACGTGAGTCTTATATGTACATATTTCATTATTGTATCCTTTTATTGGGGCTAATGTCGAACTGCATAGTTACTCCTCTAGAGGTAATAAACACTCTCTGCTCAAAGTGGCTTAAAATATAATTTCGTAAATATAAATAAACATGAATTTCTATATTTACAAGGTATTTTAATTCCATGTACTCGTATATATGTGACTCAGCGATATCTTGATTCCGTAATATAGATAGGGAAATCCGTACTAATTTAATTAAATACTTTGATATTTTTTTAAACATAGATTAAATATAAGATATTGTGATGTAGTGTTTGAATAATAAGTAGGTATATTATATTGTTTACCTTGCTTTTCTATGGCTTTGTACTATAACTTCAGTTTTTTTTATTCTTTACAAGTTAGCCCTTGATTCACCTGGTAAGTGATGATGCAATCTAAGATGGAATAGGGCTAACTTGTTAGGGGTAGGATGACAATCCACACCCATTTCGGTTTCTACACGACATCGTACCGGAACGCTAAATAGCCTCTCACCAGCCAGACCAGGACCAATTAAGAAAACTTCAATCGGCCTAGCCGGGGGTCGTACCCACGACCTCCATCTTGTAAATCTACCACGCATACCACTGCGCCACGGAGGCAGTCAAAAAATTTCGGGAAGTCTTTTCTGTCATGAATATTTTCGATACTTTTTATACCGAAAAATCATGGTTTTCACGGGATTTATGACAAACAGAATTTCACGCGAACGGAGTTGCGAGTGTCCGCTTTACAATATACAGTAGAACCCGTTTAATACGATTTCGTAGGGATCCAACTAAAACGCGTCTTACACGGGAAAGCGTATTATACGGGATATGGGTGGGGGATAATGAAAAATATAACGACTAATGTACACATAGATTGTTATAAAAAATTGTGTATTTGGTGTAAAGACTACCTAATTATGGTACTTAAGTAATAATTTAACTTTGTTATGATCAATATAGAGTATCAAAACGATTTTGATGCATTAGCAATTATTAAATTTTCAATTAAATTTTACTTTTGTAGTGCGTCTTCAAAATTTTCAGTTTAGAATCGCATCATGTCAAGGGTCGTTTGCTGTCAGGGTATTTCAGTTCTTTAAGATATGTATTAGTTTTGTCCTGCAACCTTGTTTAAGGATCTTTAAGATGTCCTGATCTTTCTGTTGTTATTTGTCGCATTTGGAATTACACGCGTGTGACATGTAGGCGTATTAAACGGGATGACGAATCGTATTAAGCGTTAGGAAATGTATGAAAACATGTCTCATGTTGTAGGGACTGGCGTAAAATGACGTATTATGCGAGAAATCGTTTTAAGCGGGTTCTACTGTATTCGTTCATTCATTCGAATGTATCCATTCATTCAGGGACCTGGAAGCGAACCACATCCGGCGGATCCCGTCGCACGCGCTGCGCATCCGCGCTGACCAAGTGTAAGTCACTAGGTACATACTTACTGATAATTTATTTACGTTTTGTTTTGTTCTTAATTTAAATGGCTTTGTTGTTAACTTATATGCAATAGTGAGTGGGAGAGGCGTACAAGCAAAATCTCTCTCATCATCTCCTTACCCTTATCCCACTTAAGTGGGGTCGGAAAAATATGTCAATCTTTTCCATTCGTCTCTATTACTCGTCAATTTGTTATCCACTCTTTTTACACACATGCCCTCTTTCCCACAATCCAACCATCTCTTCTTTGGCCTTCCTCTCCTCTTATGTCCTTCCACTTGCACATTCAACATTTTTCTAGTAATATGACTTTCCTCCCTACGCATTACATGTCCATACCAAGCTAACCTTCTACTCCTCCATTTTTCTGTCATTGGCGCCACCTTCAGACTTCCTCTTATATACTCATTACTTATTTTATCTATTCTTGTCACACCATACATCCATCTCAACATACGCATTTCGTTCACATGCATTCGTTTACTATCTGTCCCTTTCACCGCCCAACATTCTGAATTCTGATCCATACAGCACGATAGGTCTTACAACCGTTTTGTATATTTTACCCTTAAGTCCAAGAGGCACCTTCGTTGTGTACTATGCGACTAAATTAAATTAAGTTAATTGAGTGACTTTGCTCGGCTCAGTTACGACGCGCTAGTGCCATATCTAATAGTATAAAATCATCGATCGAACCCATAAAATAAATTAATGCTACAACTTCTGTAGTGAAATCAAATGCAAGCAGGATGCACGTGTAATTATTCGATAATGCACCACAACATTCCTTACCTAATAAGATAGAAATTAAACTTCAGTTGACTTTGAAAATGTAAATACAAATATATACATACATACAAATAACGAGCGTACAATGCTGTTGGCCCGCCCGCAAATATTTGTATGGCCGACCAGAAGCAAATATCGTGTAGAGTGTAGCCCAACGATATTTCATACTAGAGATAGGGCACTAGTGCTTCAAAACTGAGGCAGACTACATAATAGGCTACTTGCATTTTTTGTAAACAGTGTTTAAACTAAATTATGGAAGTATTATAAGCTATATTTTATTTTGTCCCGTCAATAATAACCAGTAAAAAATTTAAATGAAAAAATATGAAAAATAATATATGAAAAATAAAAATAAATGAAAAAATATCTACATAAAATTTTTGCCGCCGAAACATTAGCAAGTGACGTCATTCATAGAGATACCAGCGTGATTGGCGTTTGCAGTAATGAGATTATATCACGTCACCGCAAGCGCCAACCACAAACCGATGCCTTGTAGCAAATGACGTTACAGTTTATGATTGGCGTTTGCGGTGACATGATAAAAATACAATTTTATTTTATAAAAATATTACAATTAATTAGTAATAGTTAATTAGTAATGAGTAGATTATTTTCAAAAATAAAAATGTGATTAGAGTTTCTAGGCATCTAAATTGCCTCTACGCAAAAAATCTTCTTAGTTTTGTACAGCAGGCGAGTAGCCTATTTTATTTAGTCTTGTACTAAACAACGAAAGTTATTTAAACAGATAATACCTAAATATTGTCTACAATGTTGAGTTGTGTGTTCAGAAAGTGAAAAACCTATATATACTTAAATATATAATATAAGTAAATACAAAATAGAATAATACAAACGTACGTAGATAAATTCGGATCACTTTTTGCGGTGATTTTGTAGTCACGTAACCTGTCTATAGTATAAAATATCGTTGGTGTAGCCGTTAGGCACTTGCGAGATATGTTACATACAAACACAATAATTGTATTTGTTTTATATAACTACGAAGATAACCGTTCAGGATATGCCCGCATATTTGTTCAAGTTGAGTAATTATTGAAAACGTTTTATTATTCACGTCTTTGAAAGGTAACCTGTAATGGGGGTAGTTAGATTTTTTTAAGATATTGCATAGCTTCTATGGTGGGCCTTGAGCGCGGGGACCGAATCCAGAAATTCCGTAACGAAAAAACCTCACGCTCCTCACTCAGAACACGGGCACGAAAGGTATGGCTTTAAGGCTCGTCTAACGTCGTTTCAGTTCGGCAGTCTTCGACACGGCGTGCGTGCGATTAGACGTATTGTACGACTCTACGAGTAACTTGAAATTGAATTAATATCAAAGAAAAAGAAATACTGCATGAATAAAATAAAAAAATAAATAATTATAATTGCATAATTTGATACAAAATGTTATGCAATAGCTTTACTGCGGCAGTCCCCGAGTGCCAAACGTCTTTTTTTTAACCAACTTCCAAAAAGGAGGAGGTTCTACGTTCGGCTGTATGTATGCTTTTTTTTATGTATGTCCAGCGATATTTTTTTATTTGGCATGCATACATAGATATTAATTATTGTAACTAATTTATTTTTTTAAATAATTAATTTTGTCCCGTAAATATTACGACATACTCTGTAGGATGATAGGTGACATCAAGGCCTACTACGAATTATATGCTAGGCGAAGTTTCAAGGTTTTTAAGATACATTAATTTTTATTCAAAATACACAAATACAGTGCAATTAAGTAGTACTGCTGAAAAATTACTTATTTTTGAATAGTTGTTTCATGTAATGAACGCTAAGAGCTTTTCTACTGGTAAGAAAGTTTTTTCTAAAAAATGGGACAATTTTTTTTATTTATGTATTTAACGATTTTTTTTTTGTAAATATTTTTAAAAATTGTAATTGATTTCAGATCGTTGAACTACAATTTGATCGAAGAGGTTCCGGCACACGCGTTTAAAAATTCACAAATTTCAAAACTGTAAGTTAAGTAAACATCTTATTGGTAGTTTCCGTTACCGTAAGAATTGTAATTTTTAATAGTGTTTTTTATTTTATACTTATATTGACATTGTTAAAAATTAAAAAAAGAGCTAATAAATAAATGAGAGTAAAAGCATAAACATAGCGTATAGCATTCCGGGATAATGTAGCTTCCAAACAGTGAAAGAATTTTTCAAATCGATTCAGTAGTTTCGGAACCTATTCAATGCAAACAAACAATCAAATCTCCTATAAAATATTAATATAGATAGATATATTCTTACAAAGGTTTATGAGAACAAAAATTATATTGGTAATTTTCAAGGTACGCGTATTTTGTACAACAATTTGGCTACCTAAGGTATTCAAATTGATTGATTTGAGTAAGCGAATTGGCGAATAAATAGGTTATTGCAAACGGCCGTAGTTTGCAATAACCTATCTATCCGCCATTTAGCTCATTAAAGTTAAGAAAATTTCTGTTCTTATCTGCTTTTCAATAACCTACTGACAGATAGTCATTTATTTCAAGAAGGCTCAGTTTACAAGCACTTTTGATACGTCAGTTGACTATTTGTAAAGAATCTACTATCGGTTCGAAGAATCAGACAGGAAAATCAACAGTTGCTCTTTTAAAAAAAATCATATAATATTATAATTTACAATTGATGACAAAATTACAATTTCTTATAGTTTTACTTCCTGTGTGAAGGTGGAAGCCGATCCAACGCCCTCCAAGCATCTTTATCATTGAGGAACTCATCAATAGTGCAGTAACCTCGACAAATGTTTTTTTAACACATTGCTTAAAGATATACATTGGCAGGTCTATCATAGTTTGACTATGTAAAGATAATGCAACTGGGTCGAAATATCGACAATAAAAATCTCGTCGTTTTATCGTGGTATGTACCCGTTTAAATAACATTCATAACGAACAACCACGAAATAAGTTTAAAATCATTATGTAAAGATAGTTTGACCGTTACTGATAATCGAAGATAGCTATCCGTAATCTTGCGTAGGTTATTGAAAAGGGCCGTTATTGAGTTATAAAATACCTACTCGTAGCTGTACGATGTAGGTTAGTACCTATATAAGCTATTCGTTAATAGTTATACGATACGAGTAGGTATATAATACATATATGCCACTGTCATGCAATGAGTGCAATTGGAGCACGAGGCATATTATACTTTTTCTACGACCATCATAGAATAAATAAAAGAATTAACAAAACTTGGTAAATAATATTTATTTGGCCTTGGGCATGGATGGCCTCTTAGTTTTTGTCTCTTAGAGGAAAACCGAATTTTTGTAGCCAATCCCATGGAACTATTTAAAAAGAACATTGTAGCACGGTTTACCCGTGTCATAATGACCATTACCAAACGACCTGTAGGAATGGATAGTTTTGTGATATGGTTTGAGGTATTATATTGAGTAGATTAAGAAATGGAAGTACCAATAATACTGATGTAAAAAAAATAACTTTCAGGAGTTTCAAAGGTAACACGAAACTAAGAAGACTGGACGACTTGGCGTTTGCAGGAAACCTTGTGTTGCGTCAACTGTAAGTAGAGTCTATCTTTGTATTTATTACTATTTACAATTTTAGCTTACCATTGCTTTCCATACACAAATAATTATTCTAGTCCCGTTTAACGACCACATAAAAGAAACATTTTCCTCCCTCCCTAGAAACTTAAAAGAAAGAAATAGCACCAAGCAGACTTCCTGGTTCCCATTCCCGTGGGATTACGGGAATGCTTACGGTTACTACGGATAGATAATGTAACTATCTATTGGTGAAGGAATTTTTATAATCAGTCCAGTAGTTTCGTAACAAATAAACATGAAACAACAACCTTACGTTTAAAATATCAATATGTAGTTTAGATGAAGATGGCAGTATTTTGTAATGTTTCAGAGATCTGAGCAACACCGGCGTCACTTCGCTGCCCACCAAAGGACTAGAGAACCTCGAGACTCTTAAAATAGAAAAGACGCCGAGTTTGAAATACATTCCTTCCATTTATGATTTCAGAGTAAGTTCAAATGAAATGAAAACTTAATTTAAAATGAAAATTTACTGAATACATAATTTAAAAAAAATTCAACTATGAATCCAGAGTTTTAAACACAAGTTTGAAAAATAACATTATCATAAAAACAAAAAACCCGACTGCTTAAGCGTAATGTATTAAAAAGACAAAAACAAGTACCTATCAATATCTATAGTTTAAAGTTCTGACTAAATTCTTTATGTTGTCGCATATGGTGACAAACATTGGTATTTCATTATTTTCTTTGCCCGTAAGAAAGTATTATTTGCCCGCCCGCCATATAGTATGTTTGAAATGGTTTTTTACGATCTTTCATTTGATACCCATATTGTTAGGATAAGGTAAAAAAACATAGCCCCCCCCCCCCCTTTTACATTCACGGGCGCCATTTTGAAAATTTATATACCTGTCAGTATCACAGTTCTGACGAACTCAATGATCCGTAGGGATGTTTTTCCTCACCGCGAAGAAAAAAAAATGAACTCAATGACACCTCATATGTCAAAATACATCCAGCCTTTTGGGCTGTAGGGTGTGCCAAAGAAATGAACATACATACACACATACATACGCTGGAAAAACATTACCCTCCTTCTGACGCAGTCGGGTAAAAATAACATTTGTAACATTTGTGACGGGTAAAAATGACATTATATCGAAGTACGAATACTACGTCCCAAATTTTGAAATTGTCAGCTTGCCTATTAACTATTTTCGTCTTTATTATCAACCTATTAAAATAAACATCAAATCAATTGACCAAATATCATCTAAATACCGTATGATATCCACAATTAGGCACCGGATAACATTTGTTACATAGAATCTCAATTTCGTATATGTCAACGCACAAATCAAAGATAGTGAATTAGCCTGACGTGTCAAAAGTGCTTGTAAACTGAGCCTACTTGAAATAAATGATTTTTTGATTTTGATTTTTGATTTTGCCTGCTGGTGGCATCGGCCGTGGTTAATTACCACCCGTGGCAAAGACGTACCGCCTTATAACCGTCAGCGGTATGGGTAGAATCACAGAGTAACCAGAGTGAGACCTACCTAAGATTACGGATAGATAGCTATCCTCGATTATCAGTAACAGTCAAACTATCTTTAAAAATTCAATCTGTCAGTAGGCTATTGAAAAGCAGATAAGAACAGAAAGATAAATCTTAACTTTAGTAAGCGAAATGGCGGATAGATAGGTTATTGAAATCAGCTGTTAGACTGTATCGACGCATAACTTAAATGAGAACGCTGTCAAGGGCTAACTTAGATGGAATAAAAAAAAACTCTTTTATAAGGACATCACGATGTCTTGAAGACCGATATTGAAATTCAACAGGGAGGTAGTTAATAGTTTGTATACATCTGCTGAGAACGGATTTTGTGGGAGGAACAAATTATGCGGGTCTTCTCCTTGACTACAATCTCATGGTAAGTGATGCAATCTAAGATGGAAGCGGGCTAACTTGTTAGGATGAGGAAGAAAATATACCTACAGCCCTTTCGGGGTTCACGACATTACCGGAACGCAAAATCGTACGTCTTTGCTGGTAGGGTGCTAAGTAGCCACGGCCGAAGCCTCCCACCAGCCATACTTAGACTAATTAAGAAAACTTCACTCGACCCAGCCGGGGATCGTACCCAGGACCTCCGTCTAAGTGCGGGCGGGAGTCCGCTGGTATTGTATAAGGTCAGGCTCTCTGATCTATCAGGCTCGTTTCACGTAGTAAGTATCTGGAAGGTCTAAACCGGTGTGTGCTGTAAACAGAACCTGCGGGAGGCGTTCCTCACGCACCACTTCCATTGCTGCGCGTTCCAGTTCCCCGAGAGACACAACCCCGCGCGACACAAACTCTACGAGACACAGATCGCTGTCATGAAACAAGTTAGTCATTATCATCATTATCAGCCCATATTCAACACATTGCTGAGCTCAATCTCCTCTCAGAATCAGAGAGGTTAGGCCAATAGTCCACCACGCTGGCCCAATGCGGATCGGCAGACTCCACACACGCAAAGAATTAAGAATTTTCTCTGGTATGTAGGTTTCCTCACGATGTTTCTACTTCACCGTTTTAGACATGTGATATTTAATTTTTTTAAATGCACAGAACTGAAAAGTTGGAGGTGCATGCCTCCGACTGGATTCGAACCCGGAATCAGAGGCAGAGGTCGTATCTACTGGGCTATGTCAGTTACACTAGTCTTTATGTATAATCATAATCTTTATTTTGACAGAATATGCTACATGTAAATTATGGTATACAAATAATTGTATAGGTATTTGACACATATGCTGCCATAGTATCTATGCACCTGCTTATGCATCTTTTTCATCATTATCAGCACATTTCAATGGTCCACTAAAGGGCCAAATCTCCTTGTAAGAGAGGGGATATGGGGCTTAGACCCAACTCGCTGATCCAATACCGGATGGCGGGTTTATAGTGATAATGTTAAATTCATTAAGGACCACTATCAGATGTTAATGAGGACCGACGGCTTGACGGTTTCACCCGCCTGGTTCTCGTACCCGTAGGAATACGGGGATAAAAGCAAATAAACAAACTCTACATTTTATTCCCGTATTCCTACGGGAACGGGAACCACACGGGTGAAACCGCGCGGCGTCTACTATGTTAAGTTTATATGCGGAAGTAAGCCATAGGCTGACGTCGGGCATTGTTGACTATAAATATAATCAATTAATCACTAAACAGTAGGTGGGTTTGACTTTTACCTGAAAAACGCCCTTACACCCAAACCTATTAACGTAATGTTTTCTCAATAAAACCTTTTAATGGATATCAGGTAAAAGCCCATAAACTTCGGTAACAGCAATTTTGACATCGCGTGATTCTTTTGACCTACTACTGTGAAAATGCATTAATAAATTAGGCTATTTCAAGACCATTAGTTTCTACAGATAAAATATACTCAGAAGCACAATATCCGCCCACTTTAATATGACGCGAGTATATTAAAGTGGGCGGATAATTGCGCCTCTGAGTATATATTCGTGGAAAAATAAAACTGTGAGATCAGTGATCACGAGTAGACAGTAGCGTGCACTTCAGATATACAATAAAGTACTGCATACCCTAAGAGATGTTTTTATATATGTTTATCAAATGCAATTTAGCCAGTTTGGTTAATTTTTCCTACTAGCATACCCTGACCGACAACCATATGCAACACAACTGCGGATAGAATAATGCATGTATCTACTTGAGCAGAGATAACTACTTTGATATAAAATCTGCTTATTTTTTTTTGTTAAAATAGAAATGCAATCAAAATGACAAGAATCCTACTCAAGACCCTCGGAAGCGACGATCGACGTATAGTGAAAAATTACCTACGCTTTCAAGGTTAGTATGCTAATAATTTGTCCATTAATAAAAATAATATGTAACTAATGAACTAAGAATCTGTAATAGCCTTAAAAGCACCGTTAAATACAAACTTTAAGGATCTCAATCAAACATTGCAAAAGTTTACATACCGCATGCTTATTAGTAGATAGGTACAGTCCGAGTGCGCATATGGAACTCTTGTATTGACCCAGTGAGAATTAACTGCCCCCCTAGCCAAGTGGCATGTCGATTCACTTTCTACGATCGCTAACGCTTCGAAAGCTAGAAAGCTGTATGGGAATTACATTGGCTATCGTCAGATCACGTGATCAAGATCTATCATTTCCATACATTTTTCTAGTTTTCGAAGCGTTAGCGAAAGTAGAAAGAGAATCGACGTGCTAGAAGGCCTGGTTTGAGTACCTATGCATACAAAATATGTTAGGAACACACGTTATACCTACATCATATTTGACACTTGCTTTTAATGTTATTATACGTAGCTACAGTCCGGGTGCTCATATGTATCTCTTGCAGTGACGCAAATGACACCTCAACAGCGAGCTACGAGTACCAGTCGTGGGGCAGCGAGGAGTACTCCGGCAGCCTGGAGGACGAGGAGCTGGAGAACTTCCACGAGCCCGTCAACGGCAGCCTGGGCGTGGCCTACTCCGTCGAGTGCGGCAACTTCAGCTTAAGGTACTTCATTTTGTTCTAATCAATGTTTGCGTGATTGGTCGTAGTATGAACGTAATATGTTAAAGCAACGAAATTTTATACTAGAGATATGGCAAACCGGAGCAGACAAATGTCCCTAATTGTCTTAATTTCATTTAGTCGCAACGAAAGCTATTTAAACAAATAATACCTAAATATTATACAATGTCAAGTTGTGTGTTCAGGAAGTGTATATCTATGTATACTTAAATATATTTTAATGCATGTGTGCTCTATGTGGAGTAGCTATATTCAGATCACTTTCTGCGGTGAGGTACGTAACATGGCTATAGTATAAAATGTCGTTGTGTTATGACAATGCTCAAACTACCTCAATGATCCAGAGGTTAAACTATATGGCTTCGGATCACGAGTGGATTGAGTTGTGAAAAACCTTCTGAGCTTTTATTTCTTAACTGAAATTTTCAGTTCATTAAAAATTCTCAGCCTGAGGACGGTTTTTTTTTACTGATTGTGTAAAAGCCGTAGGCTCCTTATGGGACCTCAGCGGCGTCACCGGGGAGGTTTGGGTGAGCGCAGAAGCATCGCCTGATGAGGCGCGAAGGCAGAAGCAGAGTAGATGGGCGGAACGACTCTCTAAAGGCGTCTCCTCTGAGACTCGGACCTAGAAGTGGGGTGTGGGGAAGTTGGTTATATTACACCAGCTAAAAAAACAATCTAATTTCTTTCAGCCGTCGCCGAGAAGTTCTATGCACCCCTCAGCCGGACGCGCTCAACCCTTGCGAAGACGTGATGGGCTGGTCGTGGCTCCGCGCCAGCGTGTGGTTCGTGGTAGCTGCGGCCGTGGTCGGCAACACCGCCGTCCTGCTCGTCCTCCTCGCCAACCACACAGAACTGACCGTGCCGAGGTTCCTCATGTGCCATCTGGCGTTCTCCGATCTATGCACAGGATTGTATCTGTTCATGTTGGCGGTAGTCGACCTCAGGAGTTACGGAGAATTCTTCAACTACGCATACGACTGGCAGTATGGGGTCGGATGCAAGATTGCCGGATTCCTGTCCGTATTTTCTGGACAGCTGTCAGTCTTTACGCTGACTATAGTCACTTTGGAGCGATGGTTCGCTATCACGTACGCCATTTACTTGGAGAGGAGGATTTCACTGGGTGCGGCGGCGAAGATTATGATCGGAGGATGGATGTTCTCGATTCTAATGGCCGGGATGCCATTGGCCGGCGTTTCCGACTACTCCTCGACGTCGATCTGCTTGCCGGTGGAGAGCGAGGGAGTGGGCGATGCCGTTTACCAGGGCTCCTTGTTTATGACGAACGCTGTCGCTTGGGTGACTATCGTGGTGTGCTACGTCCAGATCTACAGATCTCTGGGAGGAGGGGGCGAGAAATACGGAGGCAGAGCCGCGGCCGCGGCGGCGGAGAGACGGATAGCAAATAAAATGGCTCTACTGATCGGCACCGATCTGCTGTGTTGGGCGCCTGTTGCATTTTTTGGAGTGACGGCTTTGGCTGGCGTTCCTTTAGTGGACGTCAGTCACGGGAAGGTGTTGCTGGTGTTCTTTTATCCGCTAAACGCGTGCGCGAATCCGTTCCTGTACGCGATACTAACGAAGCAGTACCGAAGGGACCTGCTGACGCTGCTGGCGCGTACGGGGCGCTGCGACTGGCTGGTGCAGCGCTACAAGCTGGCCGCCACCCCCCCGCCCACCGCGCACACCAACCCCTCCGCGCCCCCGCTGCTGCTGCCGCTCGTGGAATACAACAGGTCGACATCGATGAACAAAGAAAATGGCGAAGCAGACAATTTGTAACTATATTAAGCTAATTATAAAAATTACTATTGATATTATTATAGGATATTTATTTGATTCTATTGTTTTATTTCAAACAATATCTGTATTTTAACACCAAATTTTTCAGTATTTCATTTTTCCAGAAAAATAATATTATTAACTGTAAAACTCAATTCCTTGATACATTTTTGGGTCTTTTTCATTAACAACCCATATTCGAATCACAGCTGAGCTCGAGTCTCCTCTCAGAATGAGAGGGGTTAGGCCAATAGTCCACCACGCTGGCCCAATGCAGATTGATAGACTTCACAAACATAGACAATTTCACTAAGTCTTTGTGTCTTTTGCTCATATATAACTCAAAACTCAGTTGATAAAGCTTACTTTGAGCAGGCTTGCTTGAGTTGGTTTAATCAGATATTCAGAAAAAATCAAATTCCACTTAGATCACAGGTGTAGTATTAAATGAAACACATTAAAAAAATGGAGAATAATGTATATTTAAGTTAAAAATATCTGTGCATTATCAACAAGATTATTTATAACATTACTATCTATATATTCTATGACTAGCTTATCACCCTCTAACAAAACCTCTTTTGCCAGCAACTCTTCAATGTCAACATCCATTTTTAAAGGGCTAATACAGTACCCGTCCAATTGTCTGAACAACCTTAGTTTGATGTCTCCAATTTTGTTATTATCATTTCTTATATTGCATGTATCACATATAGAATCAATTGTACGACCGAGGCTCCATTTTTTAGAAATAAATACTGGTACTGTGTCTTTTAAATCTGGATCAAGTGTCAGTGATTCAATACATTTTATAGTACTTTCATCATTCACAATAGTGACTGCTTTTGATTGCATGTCGGTAGGTTTTTTTATTGCAAAATATACTCTATCCGTAATTGGTATGGATTTGGGTCCTTGAGCTTTTTGTTTGATTCTCATTAAGTGGATTTTGGATGCAGTCTTCACTTTTGCTGATGACTGGAGTGCTTTCCTTATGTTCTCTGTAATCTTTGGTAAGAAACACAGCTATTAATAAAAATACTACTAAAGGAGTAATTTTATTAATAGCTGTTTACTCCATAAATGAGAGATATTAAAAGAATTTATATGGTAGGTTGACTGTGGATTGGATAATTTATGGTTGAATTTGATGACACAAAAGACGCTGAAAAGACTTATAAAAATAAATACTATTAACTAGAAGACGCCCACTACTTCGTCTGTGTGAAACCCTACCCCTACCCCTACCCCTACCCTAAGTATTGTATGTCCGTCTCCTGGTTCTAAGCTACCACTTCACCAATTTTCAGCCAAATCGGTCCAGCCGTTCTTGAGTTTTAAATAGCATAACTAACACTTTTTTTTACAATATATAGATTATAGATGTGTTTTGAATATTTAATTAAATGTTACTAAAATAAAAAAGGATTTATATTAATGTGTTTAATATACCTTTTCTTGTAGAAACTTATTAGCTTCTCGGAACTGACGCCTTGGTGCTTCAAATTGTTCTACTTTTGCTGCCATAGTTTCATCATCTATTTCAGGGCATGATCTGTTAAAAAATTAAATCAAAAATTAAAATAAATTAACATTTATGAAATTTTTTCAATAATTTTCTTGTGAACAATACAACAATCAATATCACAGTGTCAACGGACTTCTTTTGACCCAATTTTTCTTTTCATGTTAAAATCATCATTAAAAACCCATATTTGGCTCACTGTTGAGTATGAATCTCTTATCAGAATGAGGGGTTAGGCCTTAGTCCACAACTGGATTGGCAGACTTTACAGGCATACAGAGAATTATGATGTTTCCTCTTGATGTTTTTCCTTCAACGCTTGAGGCAAATAATCAAATGTAAGAATCACCTGTTTTTTCTGATAGTGTTTTTGTTGCTGGAGCCACAGAAGTGTCAGTGTTTGGGTGGCTCATCAGTCTAGCCTGAAGGGTAAAGGAATTTGGAAGGTGGCATTAAATAACAACTCCTAGGAGGCAAAGACTTCCGCTTTGGAGCGATTGGGTTTGTGGGCCAAATTAACCTATTAACCCTGAAACTGTGATTTGAATCTATATTGGGGTAGCATATACAAAATTGTGAGCTCATCTTCTTCTGAAGTTACACTATGACTACAAATTATATTAAGTCATTTCAAGAATTAACTTAAAGTTATGATGGTTCCTATAAAGTTTATACATAATATACTACATATTACAATCTATTGCTTCTTATAAAACAACATTTACTACAATTTTATTACTAAAAACTACTTTTCTATACTATATAATATTAAAAAAAGGAAAAATTTGATTGTTTGTTTGCATTGATTAAGCTCTGAACCGATTTGAAAAATTCATTCACTGTTGGGAAGCTTCACTATCCCTGAGTGCTATAGGCTATTCCCCTTATTCCTACAGAAACGGAAAATACGCGGATGAAACCGCAAGGTTCTGCTAGTACATTTAATTTAAATCTATTCAAATTGTTCTCTTGGAAAAAATCAAAGATTACTTACGGGTGGAACCTGTGTTCTATACAATAATGTTTGTTGCATTTATTGCAAAGCATTTCATGAAGATTTCCTTTTTTACAACCTTTTGATGAGCATCTGTAAATCTGATCTTCATTTTCAAAGTTAACCTCTTTGGGCTTTGGCGCCAAACTGCATTCGCCTGACAAACAATGGTCGAGGAAATGTTGTCGGCAGAATACTATTCCACATTTACATTGCAGAGGCAGGAAGTCTGTTTGATTGCAATCTTTGTTTTGGCAGTGCTCACCAAGCGAAGGAAACTCCATAATTAATATAAAGCCTTTTGAAGTGGTTACACAAATAGTCAATGGTTAAAAAGTGCTACTGTCTTTTGTTTTTTTAAACAGAATATTAGACAACTATTTTAACTTCTTTGTAATAAAATCGAAGGACTGTTAAAAATGATAATAAATATTATTTGTTTTGTTGAGAATGAGAAAATTGAGAAATGAGAATGAGAAACAAAGTACAAGCAACATGACATTTCATTTTCAATTAAAAAGTTTGATTGTAGAGTATCTCCAGTGTTACCAACTCTCCAAAATATTTATCCCTAATGTTGGTGTCAAAAACCCCTAAAATCGCCTAAATTATTGAGTTGTCCCCCTAAAAAATATAAATTCATAATAATTTAGAAATATATGCTGTCATATGTTTTAAAAGTCTATATTTAATACAGACAAAATACTACGTCTTTATCTGAAGATTCAGATTTTTTGAAATCATACATGTTGACAATGAATAAATTTACCAATTTTTTTTTATTCGATGAAAATTGCCTCCAATTGCCTCAGAGTGGTTGTAGAATAACATATTATATGTCGTTATAAGTCGCTAGGCCAAGAAAGAAATATTAAAATTATCATCAATTTAAAAATATTAAAGAGTCAAAAAATCCCTGAAAATACCCCTAAAAATTTCAGACCCCTAAAAAAATCCCATTTCACTTATTTGCCCCCTAAATCTGGGGGGAAAACCCCTAAGTTGGGAACCCTGAGTATCTCTATCTATTAATCTGTGGTTTGATTTGATCACAGATTAGATTAGATTGAGTTTGACCACTTTGACATTGATTGTTTTTTTTATTGTCTTTACTGCTTTAGAATCTAGTCTTTTTCGTCTATTTTACAAACTATGACAAAATAAACGCTATGCCTCGCCGAGAATATAGAAGGGTCATTTTTATTTTTTTATTTCCACCGTCATTAAGATGACGTTAGGCTTAGGATCAAATTGCCTGTCGTTATTTGAGGGGGACGAGGTAAACTCACACATCGAAAATAATCTACAGTCAACTATAAATTTTACATCGTAATACAACGTGTAATTTTAACACAATGAAACATCGATTCATCGATAGATGCATTTAGTATGAACCATGTAACCAGTAGAATGTATATGAACCGTACCGAATCGTAAATCTATGATATGAACTATGAATGAACACGTTTGATCATGAATCATGTGGTTAAGATCACGAATCATGAACATGTATTTTCAAAAGATGTAACCTCTAGCGAAGCAGGTCCTATAAAAGGTAATTGGTCTGAGATACTATCCTCCAATCTCCTTATTTCAAATGGTTGCCAAGTTTTGTTTTGATTTTTTCCAACATACTGTTACATAGATTTAAGAGTAGGTACAGAGCTTTGACTACAGAGATTATCTAAACATAGTAGCTTCCCCATAGATACCTACACAACAAATGCAAAATTATTTCTTTTGGAAATGAGGCCTCATAGGTTCTTAGAAAGAAAACACATGTTGAAGCACAAAACTGAAATATTTATTGTTTACAAAGGCAAATAAATAGGAAGGTAACATTTCTATTAAAATAAAAGATCAGAGTAATAAATTAATATTAATCGAAAGATTATTAAAGAAAATCAAAGTTCACTTTCGGCAAGTTGTTCAGTAAGAGCAAGACAGTTTATTCAAATAAAAAACTATTACGCATGGTTCAACCCATTGACCTGTCGGATTTCAGAACGTCCCTATAACCACGCAGCTATTGGTACTTTGAAATTAAAATACTGGATTCTGATCTTAGTGCATAACAATTGTGGGTATTTAAGAATAACTGAAATCTGTATGTATAGTCTTCACAATACTTTACAAGTCTTTACAATTTCTGAATAGTCATTTTGCAGAAGTTTATTATGAACAATGAATAATCGATTTATTTTGCTTCTCCGCATTTCTCCGCGAAAAATCGACGGGCAAAGCAGAAAAAAAATCTCAAAATGGAGCTTTCTCAGGAGATATTGTCTACACAATATGAAATTGTATTGTAATAAATTTAGTCTGTATTTTGATACTTTCGCGAAAATAGCAAAATAAAACAATAATCAACTTATCAAATCTCAATCATTACTTTGTATCAGTCAAAAGGACAACAGTTTTTACAATGTATTTTATTACATTCCATTCGAATGTGAGTATTTTAAAATAAATATTCAAAGATATTTGCAACATTTCACTTAACAACAAGGTATAAAATTGTACACATTTCGCTAACAAGTCACACGTCAAAAATTTAAATCGCTAGATATGCATAAAGGCTAATCATAGAATTTTTGCTATCCTAACGCCTTTCTAAAGGCTGTCAAAGAATCGGGGTATGGTTCTGGCCTTCCGCCATCTGGTCTTCGTGCATACAAAAATGTACTGCTTAGTGCCTACCTTAAGGACGCATTATAATCATCGATCTCCCATTAAAAAGTGGATGCACAATTTGCGACCAAAAAACGTCCCCACTCAATGAGTGCCAAACACAACTTCTTGACACTCAATTCAAGTAGTCACATTTGCAAATTCAACCTTAAAATCAATACTTAAGGTCGAATTTGCTCTGAATTTGGGATTTTATTGAATATTGGACTATATTTAAAGGTATAATTTTCTTTACCAAATTTTCTATACCAAATTTTCCACATGATTGTGCGTCCTTTTATTATAAGATGATGGTCAATGATTATAAATTGTATTTTTTCGCCTACCCTAATCAAGAACTTTATACACACCACTGTGAGACTCCGACCTCACCTAAGAGTGCCATTTTGGACTGCGCAGGGAAGACTCAGTTCCATAGGCTGTCTATAATGCCACCATGCCATATCTGCGTTTAAAATCTTAGCAAATCATCACATAAGCTTCAATGTTTCTACAGCGGCTTGCAACCGCTCCATCTCTCCTTGGGATTGTGTAAGTTTCTCCGAGTTCAGTTTTTGCACCTCGAGCGGCACCTTGGTGGTGTAGTCGTCAGCTGATATCGCTTGTTGTAACTTGCTTATCGTTTGACTCAGCGACTCTTTCTTCTTCTCCAGTTTCGTTATCTCCTTTTGCGGATCTATCAGTCCCTGTAAACCAAAATGTATGAATATCATGTAATTACTTTTGTTCGCTTAATATGTGTCAACAACATATATCTACGGCATGCTTAGGATGTTTTGGACGTTTGTAGAAAGAGAATCGACGTACCACATGGCTAAAGCTCCAGTAGCGGTGAAATTGTAAATGCTCTGTTTTCGTTGCGATGGAGCAAGCTCATCTTAACACTACAGGCAACGTATTGTAAACATTTCCATTTGCTAAAGTACACTTTTAAATCAATAAAATAAAGTTTTACAGCCCACAGGACCAGACTTAAGCTCTATAACCCGATCTTGGGTTGAATTATTGTTGTACCACCACCTAGGCTAGTCTTTACGGCTAATTTGAGGTAAAAGGTATTTTTACGGAGCTCTTTAACCGAAGAACACGATTACAACTATGAAACATCGATTTTATAGGGGCAGTTTTTATAATCGCATTAGATCGTTGACAGAATTTGACAGAAAAGTAACATCTTGTGAGGCAGGTCCTTGTCTAATTAGTCCGAGAACATTAGATTAATATTCTCTTCTCTCCTGTAATGGATGAAACCTGGTCCTGTATGAGGCCGCTCAAAGAGGCTTAGTGATATATTTTCAAAGAAAGTGAAACAAACCTTCAACACTAAATGCACTTCAATCTTATCAGACACAGTCAGTATGGAACATCCGGTCGGTGGCTGGTCATCGCTCAGTTCACTGTTGGCCAGGGACTGCAGACTGGCGAACAGTTCCCTGACCTCGGCCTGGTCTCCGCTGGTCACCAGATGGGCGCTGGTCTTCTGCTTGTTGGTCAGGTTGTACTCGGAGCGCGTGGAACGTATGAGGTGCACTATCTTGAGGGCAGTCTCCACATTGGCTTCTAACTCTTCTGAACGCCACGGTGTATCTGACTCCTGTATAAAACAAGTAATATATATATATATTTTTATTCTTTACAAGTAAGGCCTTGACTACAATCTCACCTGATGGTAAGTGATGATGCAATCTAAGATGGAAGCGGGCTAACTTGTTAGGAGGAGGATAAAAATCCACACTTCTTTCGGTTTCTATACGGCATCATACCAGAACGGGCCTAGGGTGGTCCTGGGATGGGCCTACATATCACTGAACAGAGTCGACACTCAATATAAAAATTTCGTTAGCAATATTTGCAGACCTCTGAAACGGCTAGACTTATTTATAATTTATTTATTTATTTATTATTTATTATTTCTTTGTATCTATAGTAGGTATCAGAAATGGTCTTAATATATTTTTCAAAATGTTTATTACTTAAAGGTTTTTCTTTATTATAAGTTGTAATTGTTATTATTTGATATTTTAAATGATATTTTGTGTAAAATTATTCGTATTTCGGCGTCAATCAATCAATCAATCAATTTATTTCGCCAGAATATGGTACATTTACATAGGTCTTATATTATATTTTAACACATATCCTGCCATAGTTGGCGTGCAAAAGTTAACAGATCTTACAAATTAATTTACAAATTACAAATTTACAAATAATAAAAATAAAACAAAGTTCGAATCAATCCATCGTAGAATTTCAAATTGGTAGCCCAGTATCCTAGGGTGGGCACTGGACTATTCTAGGGTGGGCCCGGCTCACCTGGCCCACCCGCTATATACGCCAGTGGCAACTCACAGTGGGATAGTCGGCGACACAGATGGACGGACAGCTGGCGTCCTGTCGCGGGAGCCGCTGGTACAACTCCTCGGTGATGAACGGCATGAAGGGGCTGAGCAACTTGAGCCCGTACTCCAGCGTGGTGTACAGGGTGCGCCGCGCGCCCAGCTTCTGCTCCTCCGAACCCTGGCCGAACACTGGCTTGAGGTATTCCTGCGAACATTAAACATGATGTTTTTAAATCGCTTTACAAATACACTCCATATGACTGCAAACATTCATTCATTCATATTTATCAACCCATATTCGGCTCACTGCTGAGCTCGAGTCTCCTCTCAGAGTGAGAGGGGTTGGGCCAATAGTCCACCACGCTGGCCCAATGCGGATTGGCAGACTTCACACACGCAGATAATTAAGAAAATTCTCTGGTATGCTGGTTTCCTCACGATGTTTTTCCTTCACCGTTGGAGGCGTGATATTTAATTTCTTAAAATGCACACAACAGAAAAGTTGGAGGTGCATGCCCCGGACCGGATTCGAAGACATACCCTCCGGAATCGGAGGTCATATCCACAGGGCTAACACGGCTCGACTCACTGCAAACACCAAGCCTCAATCCACGTCTAACGATAGAACTACTTAAACTTAGACGTAACTTTAAACAGTAACGGAACTAATGACTTGGGATTTTTTCAAAACTAATTAATTCAGTTTCAAATAATTAGATGGTGTATCTACTATTTACGTTTTATGCATCAATTACGAGACACCCTGTATATTGACTCACCAAATAGACATCGCAAAGGTCGTACAGCCACAGGTTGTAGCAGTGAGTGGTGGCGGCGGGGAACTCGTAGCTCCTGAAGCCTTGGTTGACTCGCTGCACCGCCAGCGCCAGCCGCGACAGCATCCAGCGGTCCATCGAGGACAAGCCCTGAGGCAGCGCAGGCTCGTGGACCTGTAGATTATAAAGTGAATTTGTTAATTTTTTTTTATTCTTTACAAGCCCTTGCAATCTCACCTGATGGTAAGTGACGATGCAGTCTAAGATGGAAAAAGGCTAACTTGTTAGGAGGAGGATGAAAATCCGCACCCCTTTCAGTTTCTACACCATATCGTACCGGAACGATAAATTGCTCGGCGGTACGTCTTTATCATTAGGGTGGTAACTAGCCACGGCATAGCCTCCCACCAGCCAGAACTGGTCCAATTAAGAAAACCTCAATCGGCCCAACCGGGGATCGAACCCAGGACCTCCGTCTTGTAAATCCACCTTGTATATAGCTGGGGTTCTGTGTACAAATACGAACACGGTCTTGTATGTAGCTGTGATTCTGTGTACGAATACAAACAAGATCTTGTATGTGGCTGGAGTTCTGTGTATAAATACAACAAGATATTGTATATAGCTGGAGTTCTGTGTACAAACAAGATATTGTATATAGCTAGAGTTTTTTGTACAAACACAAACAAGATCTTGTATATATCTGGGGTTTTGTATACAAATACAAACAAGATCTTGTTTATAGCTGGAGTTCTTCGTACAAATACAAACAAGATCTTGTATATAGCTGAGGTTCTGTGTATAAATACAAACACGGCTCTGTGTATAGCTGGGGTTCTGTGTACAAATAGATACACGGCCTTGTATATATCTGGGGTTTTGTATACAAATACAAACAAGATCTTGTTTATAGCTGGAGTTCTTCGTACAAATACAAACAAGATCTTGTTTATAGCTGGAGTTCTTCGTACAAATACAAACAAGATCTTGTATATAGCTGAGGTTCTGTGTATAAATACAAACACGGCTCTGTGTATAGCTGGGGTTCTGTGTACAAATAGATACACGGCCTTGTATATAGCTGGGGTACTGTATACAAATACAAACACGGTCTTGTATGTAGCTGGGGTTCTGTGTACAAATACAAAAAATATCTTTGTGTAGCTAGTTATATCATCCTCCGCATTGGATAATGCAATCTCTTTTATAAGTTAGATAGTTGGTGTAATGTCACCATGCAAGTATTCATGAGGATAATATAAGTTCGTCTCGAATCGAAAACTTGTGTTTTAATTTTAAGTTACAGAAATATTGTCAAACAACTCTCAAAACCAAAAAGTAGCTGGGGTTCTGTGTACAATTACAAACAATACCTTGTAGCTGGGGTTCTGTGTACAAATACAAACAATACCTCGTAGCTGGTGTCGGGCGGGAAGTACATGAGCGCGAACTTGGCGGCGTTCCACAGCTTGTTGCAGAAGAAGCGGTAGCCCTGCACGCGCTGGATGTCGAGGTTCAGGTCGCGGCCCTGCGTCATCGCGCACAGGGCAAATCTGGGGACACACACAAACAACATTTTTTCATCATCTTAGATGAGTATTTCTGGACATATAGTGCGACACAAAATAGTAGAAATTAAATAAGGGCACTTTAGTCACTTATTGACTTTCATAGGCTATTATTTTAGGCATATTATTTCTCTTCAATATAATGTATTTATTAGATATTTTGATATGTATTTTATTCATTATTGTAGGTATTTGTGTAATATTGTTTATGTATTAGGATGTAATTTATTTGTATGTATGTGTATTACTAATACTATGGTTATTTTTGTTTTGCGCCACCTGCTGATGTCCTTAAGTTTTCCTAAACTGAAGGTTGCCTGGAAGAAATCGCTACTTAGCGATAATGCCGCCTTTTGTATGCTGATCTCTTCCTAATTTGTTTTTATTTCACTTGTATTTGTCTTTGTGGTGTGCAAATAAAGTATATCTATCTATCTTTCTACAGGCTAAACCTGTGTTCTGTCATCCACTTAATATTATGTTCATATTTTAAATATCTGTTGAAAACAATTGTATTAAAAATCTGTTGAAAACAATATTATTATTTAATATAAATAAAATAATATATTATGTTTGAAAAAACTTACTATCTAGCCCCAAAGCATCATGCGTTATGGGTGCTTAGATAGCAGATTTCATAATTTACATTTAAATAAATTCAAGTCAATATCATCTAAATAAATTATATGTATTGTAATTCTGGTCTGGTAATTATTCGAATTTCCACTATGATTTTAATAATTTTATGAAACTATCAATAATGATTGGTTGCTCTATAATCTCTTGATCTTTGTCTTCGTCAGATCTTTGTGATACAGTAAATGTGGTGTTGCCACAGCGAGTTTTTTAGTGGCATTTTTAGTAACTTAGACTCTTATATATTGCAGTATCAGTCGTCACCTAGATATTCATCACACTTTTGAGACAGCACAAATCGACCAACTGCGACCGAACGCTTAATCGCTCGGCGGTAGTCTTTGTCGGTAGGGTGGTAACTAGCCACGGCCGAAGCCTCTCACCAGTCAGAACCCAGGACCTCCGTTTTGTAAATCTACCGCGCGTACCACTGCGCCACTGAGGCCGTCAAAAGCTTACGTAAAGCTTAAAGCTTAAGCTTACCTCAAAGCATCAGTACCACATTCAGGTATGCCATTAGGGTAGTCCTGCTTCTGACCCTGTTTGGCCTTCTCGATCTCGCGCGGGTCCAGGTTCGAGTCCGCCAGCTGCGCGTGCAGCTGCTCCAAGCTGACCCCTCGCACCACGTCGACGGGGTCTATGACGTTGCCCAGGGACTTGGACATTTTCCGCCCGTGAGCGTCTCGGACCATGGGGTGGAGGTACACTTCTCTGTAAACGAAGATGTTTTATTATGTACCAAAAATACACAACTCCTGTGATAATTAATTAACCTTTCAGAAAAAACTTCACTATACATTGTTTTTAAGTACTTATAGTGTTTATTATTTAAAATAGAAAATAAATCTAATTTTGTATTTGTTTCACTCGCTGCCACGCGCCGCCCGGAACTTGTTTCATTTCTTACTCGTCTGAACCATTAGGCATTGGATTGACGATTAACGGACTTCTGCATATTAACGGAAGTTAACGTGTCCGTTAACATTTTTTAAAAGTTAACTTAAAGGTTAATCTGTTAATCAAAATGTTTATTTCGTTAATTAACTATATTTTAATAAACTTTAGTTTTAAGTTTTCGATTATTATTACCACCATTAGATTAAATTAAATTATGACATAATTTTGGCCTTTCAAAAGTGCTAGTAAACTAAGCCTAATTAAAATAAATGAATTTTGACTTTGACTTTAAACGTAAAAAACTCACTATATCCATGTGACATATTATGTCAAAACAGTAGTAAAAATGAAACAGAAGTATATCAAAAGAGTTGATTGTCACTAAATTTGCATCTGTCATATAGTTAAAAAAATTACTAACTTGAAAGGCAACTTGCCGAGCAGCCGTTGTCCAAAGAACACCATTCTGGCCACCCAGAAGAAGAGGATGTCGTGGCCGGTCTCGAGCAGAGTTCCGGGATAAAACGCCTGAAAATATATTGCATATAAGTTTAAAATAGAGAGATAAGTATATCACGAGAGCCATGATATGTGGATGTGACCTCTGCCCCTGTTTCCCGAAGGTATGGGTTCGAATCCGGTCCGGGCATGCATCTCCAACGTTTCATTTTAAGAAATTAAATATCAAATGTCTCAAAGGGTGAAGGAAAAACATCGTGAGGAAACCTGCATACCAGCCAGCGTGGTGGACTAACCCCTCTCATTCAGAGGAGACTCGAGCTCAGCAGTGAGCCGAATATGGGTTGGTAACGAACGATGGGAATGATATTTGCTATCGACATGTCAAAAAGTCAAGTCAAAATTCATTTATTTCAATTAGGCTTAGTTTACAAGCACTTTTGAAAGGTCAATATTATGTCATAATTTAATGTAATTTAATAATAATAGTCAAAAACTTAAAACTAAAGTTACGAGGGTTCCAAACGCGCCTTGGTCCGAGAAGAGCCCACAACAAATTCAGCCAAGGGTTTTTTTTTGTTTACCACCATTTTACAAACTCATTTAAAACTAAGCACACAGTCGTATATTACAGTTTAACGCTAAGCTTTTTTATCATTAATATAATCATTAACACCATAATAAACCTTTCCCAAAAGCTTGCGTTTAATAACGCGATCAAGTTGTCGACCGGATCTGTCATTCGCATACATTTTTTTAGTTTTCGAAGCGTTAGCGTTTGTAGAAAGAGAGAACCTTCGTGCCACATGGCTACCGACCCTGAAGCGTTGTTAAATATTCAAAACCTCTCAATACCTGCAAGTCCTCGGTGTTGTCCGGCCATCCGAAGATAGAGAAGGGAAACAGTCCAGAGGAGAACCACGTGTCCAGCACGTCTTCATCTCTCGCCAGTTTGATGTCTCCCGCAGGTACTCCGAACTTGGCGGCGGCTTTCGATAGCGCCTCCTCTTCGCTGTGAGCGGATACCCATTGTTCTTCTTTCTGCTAAAGTAACGTACCGCCAAGCGATTAGCGTTCCGGTACGATGTCGTGTAGAAATCGAAAAGGGTGTGGATTTTTATAACAAGTTAGCCCGCTTCCATCTTAGATTGCATCATCACTTACCAACAGGTGAGATTGTAGTCATGGGCTTACATGTAAAATATAAAAAAAGCCTTTTTCGCACTTGTCTTGTATGTCTGTAACGCGCGGCTATTTGTCGACCAATAGCGGCGGGACAAATGACACTCGTAGTTTCGATTTTCATTGTTGTATCTATAAATCTTGGATTTTCATTATCATCTTTACCATGTTTTTAGTTGGATTTTTTAAACAAAAAAAATTTTTTTTTTCCTTCTGATACAGGACTTAGAACAAGGTCCCAGCCCAATCAGTTATGTAAACTTGGTAAAACAATAAATTTTCATTTCAACTCTATCTAGTAGATGGAGCTGGCCTGAAATGGACTATAACAAATTAGCTTTAACATTACTAGTTAGTAGTATTATGATGTGAAATGATTGGACTCAATTTCGATTATGAGCGTACATATCAGGTTTCCACAAAATATCATTTATTATTTATATTTAAATCATGTAATTTTAATAATGAACATTTATTCTGTCTGTCTGCTGGCCTATTCACTATTTTGGTCTTTACTATCAACCTTTAAAAAATAAATATCAAATCTATTGACAAAATGTCATTTACGTACTGTGTGATATCCACACGTAAGTACCGGATAACATTTTTACATAGAATTTCAATTTCGTATATGCCAACTAGCATATGTCAAAGATAGTGAATAAACCTGCTAAATTGTCTGAAAAAAATGTTATAATGAAATATGCGGGTTAACCTAATACGACATATAACTAAACCTCATCTTTTTTAGAATTTGTTAAAAACAGAACAATGGAATACATAAAAATGGAGAATGCAATAAAAAATTGACACATGATAGTGGGAAACGAAACACAAAGTGCAATAAAAATGGGGAATGAAACACAATGCAATAAAAATAGACACAAAAATGGGGAATGCAATACGATGCAATAAAAATAAACAGAAAAATGAGGAATGTAATACAATGCAATAAAAATAGTCAGAAAAATGGGGAATGAAACACAATGTAATAAAGATAGACACAAGAATGGGAATGAAACACAATGCAATAAAAATAGACGCAAAAATGGGGAATGAAACACAATGTTATAAAGATAGACACTAAAATGGGGAGTGTAATACAATGCAATAAAAATAGACACAAAAATGGGGAATGAAACAATGCAATAAAGATAGACACAAAAATGGGGAATGCAATAAAAATAGATGTAAAAATGGGGAATGCAACACAATGCAATTAAAAAGACACAAAAATGAGGAATGAAACACAATGCAATAAAGATAGACACAAAAATGGGGAATGCAATAAAAATAGACACAAAAATGGGGAATGTAACAAAAATAGATGTAAAAATGACGAATGCAACACAATGCAACAAAAAAAAATGGACAAATGGACAAATGGACAAATGAGGAATGCAACACAATGGGAGAGCATGCAGAGACAAGGTCGCGAGGCACACGTACTGCGGGTGGGGGCGCGCGCATGCGCCGCACGTCCTTCTTGCGGCCGGAGCGCGTGCGGCGCCGGCGCGGCTTGATCACCTGGCGGGGCTCCTTGCGGCGTGAAAATACCACATCTGGCGTTAAAGACAAGCTGGATAGGTACCCTATACGTTTACTCATTTATATTAGCGTACCCCTATACTATATTATCTTTACTAATATTATAAAGTGGAAGAGTTTGTTTGTTTGTTTGATTGATTGAACGCGCTAATCTCAGGAACTATTGGTCCAATTTGAAAAATTCTTACAGTGTTAGATAGCTCATTATTCCTACGGGAACGCGGTTGAATGCGCGATGTCAGCTAGTTTTATATAAAATAATATAATCTTTATCAATATTACAAATGCGAAAGTAATTCTGTCTGTCTGTTACTTTTTCATGGCTAAACGGCTGAACCGATCAAGTTGAATTTTGGTGTGATGGTAAATGGGACCTTGGAGCAAAACATAGAGTACTTTTGACCCTAAAATAAAAATAGAAGAGGGTGGAATTGGGGTTCAAAGTTTGTATGGAAAGTCTTTAATTTTTTAAGTTACAGTATTAAAAATTTGTTCATCAATCATCAATAAAAATTAATACAAAATATAATGTGATTTAAGAATTTTTAAAATTGAGCCCCTAAAGTGGTGAAATAGTAAAGTTTACATTGATTTCTACGCGCACAAAGACGCGCGCGCTATTATAAAATAAAAGACAATGACATAACTCAACGGGTCGTGAAGCTAAAGTGACAATGGGCAGGCCACATAGTTCTAAGAGCCGATGGACGTTGCCGATGCGATGGGTACGAGCCGATGGGTCCCAAGGTGCTGGAATTGCGACACCGCAAAAAAAGCACAGTGTTGGTCGACCCACCAATAGATGCACCGAGGAAATCAAGCAGGTTGCAGGAGGCCTACGTCCAGCAATGGACGTCCATCGGCTGATAAAGATGATTATGATGATGAACATATAATAATACGTACATATATAACATTAGAGTCTTTCACATCAAATACATTACAAAAGCACAATGTGTGAAAATGACAGGTATGACAACAGAGGAGAGCAAGAGAGACGCGAGTCAATGAATACTTAATTGCCTATCAATACAATAGCAGGAGCGGATATTTATTAATCCTTATCGTAATAAGTACAATACACAAGTCACAAGTATTATAATTGTGAACTTAATTGCCCCTAACATAATTTGATTTTAATGAATATCAAAATTTTATTGTCTGTTTTAAAATAATTACGAAACAAAATAATAATTAAATAGGTACCACGCGCGCATTTACTATGGTAGTGCACTGGACGGCATCCGGTAGCGTGGTACCATGCCGTGCGACTCAATCACCTAAACGAAGTCGCAGGTGTCGGATAGTACGTCATATATAGTGTAAACTCTATATAACAACACTAAAGGGATTGTACATTTTATGGCGTCATAGAGTTGTCGTTTAATGGAAAGATGAAAAATGTACGAGTAAAACTTTTTTGTCAATACAAAGTCATTTTCTTTTACTAACTATGTTTACAGTTTGAAAGTTTGTGAGCAAATAAGAACATGATAACGTATTAAGTCCATGACTTCTACTTATAAGTCATGGTCAACAACAGTCTACACGTGCAATCCCAATTTGTAAACAAAAGAACGAATTTCTTAGATAGTTTTTTTGCATGATGTCCACAATCGAGTGTATTACGGGCTAGGATAGTAAAGCAACAACAGAACGGTTCACAACTGCGCGTTTTGCAATAAAATATGCTTAAGTTACTTTTAAGTTGCCAAAATTAATTGTTGTCGTTATTGAGAGTGGATGTAATGCTATAGAGTGTATCATTGTAATGAAGGCTAGCTAGACAAATCAAAACCACGTGATGCAGACGCTTTAGCGAGTTTGTCGTTAAATCAAGTGATGTCACATGAAGTTTACACAATATGTGTCGGGCTTCGACCATTAATAACGGGATCTACCTCGCTAACCGTTACCCCTCTGGCAAAGATCAAAAATGATCCAACACCTTTATAAAAACTGTTGCTATATAATCGATGTTTCATTGTAGTAATCGTTTTCGTCGTGTAAAGAGCTCCTTAAAAATGCCACTTTGTGTAGTTGAATGGCATAAAAAACGGCCAAAAACTTGTAGTTTAGTAGAATATGGAGTAACGTTTCATTTGTAAGTATTTCTACCTTAATTTTATCAAATTTGTTATAAAAGAAAGTAGATTCTTTTGACGGAACAGCAAAAAATCGATCAAGTAATCGAATATTCTATGTATATATTCTGTGGATAGTCTAAGCGATGTTTTGTTATTCTGTGTAAAAATTACACGTGTGTGTATTGCGAGTAAAATTTATAGTGATGTGTAGTGTATGGACACAGAATATATTTAATGGTGTTAAATATTTTCAATGTGTGAGTTTACCTTGTCCCCTTCAAAAAACGACAGATTTTTTTGTTAGTGAATTTTCGTGCGAACCACGTCCAGTTATTAATGGTCTAAGATGTAATGCTATATAGAGTGTATCATTGTATGGAAGGCTAGCTAGACAAATCAAAACCACGTGATGCAGACGCTTTAGCCAGTATGTCGTTAAATCAAGTGATGTTACATGAAGTTATACAGTGTGGGTACCTTACCTCGGCAGCGGGCAGCGTGACGCGGTAGGCGGGTATGCGGTGGCCCCACCAGAGCTGGCGCGAGATGCACCAGTCCCGGATGCCCTCCATCCAGTGGTACCAGATCTTCTCATGCATGTCTGGGATGATCTTCAGCTCGCCGCTCTTGACCGCTTTGATCGCCTCAGCAGCCATCGTGTCGCAGCGGATGTACCTTCATTGTCAAAATAACTAAACAATTAAAGTTTTATACCATAAAACAGATGGGTTAAGGTAGTTTTTAATACGGATATTAGGCAATTAAAAACGACCTTCACCCATCTGTTTAATGGATAAAATGTGTTTTATATCAAATTTAGTATGTTAAAAATATATTAGTAATAGGTTGCCTCAAAAAGTCTTGGCCAAACTATCATTAATGAAAGTTAACAATGTTTAATAATTGGTTTGTCCCGGATATTTTTAGGAAAAGTACTCCCAATATACGACGACGACGACGACGACGACGATAAAGACGATGACTATGACTATGGATGACGATGACTATAACGCTGAAGATGACGATGACTATGATATGGATGACGATGACTATGACTATAACGCTGAAGATGACGATGACTATGACTATGGATGACGATGATTATGACTATAACGCTGAAGATGACGATGACTATGACTATGGATGATGATGACCATAACTATAACGCTGAAGATGACGATGACTATGACTATGGATGACGATGATTAAGAAATAGAGAATTCCACAGTTTTCCTGGGAGTGACCTTGGATTCTAAACTTCAGTGGGGTGCTCATATAGAAAAACTGTCAGGTAAACTCAGCTCAGCTGCTTTTGCAGTGGGAAAAATAAGACAGTTTACTGATGTTGATACAGCTAGACTTGTTTATTTTGCGTACTTTCACAGCGTAATGTCTTACGGTATTTTGTTGTGGGGCAAGGCTGCTGATATACATTCTATATTTGTACTTCAAAAAAGAGCAATTCGAGCAATATATCAACTAAAATCACGCGAGTCCCTTCGTCAAAAGTTTAAAGAAATAGGCATTTTAACAGTAGCCTGTCAGTATATATATAACAGTATAGTTTATGTGAGACAAAATATTAATTTGTACAAACGAAAAGGAGATGTAAACCCACGTCTTACTAGACACGGGCATAAGTTAGTTATTTCTGCATATCGTCTCCAAAGAGTTAAAAAATCTTTTGTGGGTTTGGGTGTACTCTTCTATAACAAGATCCCCAAGACTGTGATGGACTTGCCAATGCACAACTTTAAGCAATGTGTTAAAAAACATTTACTTAGTCGAGGTTACTACACTATTGATGAGTTCCTTAACGACAAAGGTGCTTGGAGGCCGTTGGATCAGCTTCCACCTTCACACAGGAAATAAAACTATAAGAAATTGTAATTTAATTGTTATCAAATGTAAATTGTAATACTGTATGACTTTTTTAAAAAGAGCAACTGTTGAGTTTCTTGCCGGTATCTTCTCAGCAGAACCTGCCTTCCGAACCGGTGGTAGAATCTTTACAAATAGTCAACTGACGTGTCAAAAGTGCTTGTAAACTGAGCCTACTTGAAATAAATGAATTTTGAATTTGAATTTTGAATTTTGAATTTTATGACTATAACGCTGAAGATGACGATGACTATGACTATGGATGACGATGATTATGACTATAACGCTGAAGATGACGATGACTATGACTATGGATGATGATGACCATAACTATAACGCTGAAGATGACGATGACTAAGACTATGGATGACGATGATTATGACTATAACGCTGAAGATGACGATGACTATGACTATGGATGACGATGATTATGACTATAACGCTGAAGATGACGATGACTATGACTATGGATGATGATGACCATAACTATAACGCTGAAGATGACGATGACTATGACTATGGATGACGATGACTATAACGCCGAAGATGACGATGACTAAGACTATGGATGACGATGATTATGACTATAACGCTGAAGATGACGATGACTATGACTATGGATGACGATGATTATGACTATAACGCTGAAGATGACGATGACTATGACTATGGATGATGATGACCATAACTATAACGCTGAAGATGACGATGACTATGACTATGGATGACGATGACTATAACGCCGAAGATGACGATGACTAAGACTATGGATGACGATGATTATGACTATAACGCTGAAGATGACGATGACTATGACTATGGATGACGATGATTATGACTATAACGCTGAAGATGACGATGACTATGACTATGGATGATGATGACCATAACTATAACGCTGAAGATGACGATGACTATGACTATGGATGACGATGACTATAACGCCGAAGATGACGATGACTAAGACTATGGATGACGATGATTATGACTATAACGCTGAAGATGACGATGACTATGACTATGGATGACGATGACTATAACGCCGAAGATGACGATGACTAAGACTATGGATGACGATGATTATGACTATAACGCTGAAGATGACGATGACTATGACTATGGATGACGATGATTATGACTATAACGCTGAAGATGACGATGACTATGACTATGGATGATGATGACCATAACTATAACGCTGAAGATGACGATGACTATGACTATGGATGACGATGACTATAACGCCGAAGATGACGATGACTAAGACTATGGATGACGATGATTATGACTATAACGCTGAAGATAACGATGACTATGACTATGACGATGACGATGACGATGATGATGACTATGACTGTGACGATGATGATGACGAAAGGTACACTCACCACTGCGGCTTAAGCATCGGTTCCACGACGTCCTTGGAGCGGCTGCAGAGCGGCACGACCATCGCGTGGTCTTTGGTCTCTTTGTACAACTTAGCGAGCTCCAGTGTCTTGATGATCTCGCGTCGCACGTCGAAGCGTTTCTTGCCCTGGAATCCATATTATAAATGCGAAAGTGAGGTTTATGTTGCTTAGTTTGTTACTCATTCACGCTTAAACCAATTAACCGGTTTTAAAGAATTTTTGTTAATTTTTTTATTATCATTCTTTACAAGTTAGCCCTTGACTATAATCTCACCCGGTAAGTGGTGATGCAGTCTAAGATGGAAGCGGGCTAACTTGTTAAGAGAAGGATGAAAATCCACACCTCTTTCAGTTTCTACACGACATAGTACCGGAACGCTAATTCACTTGGAGGTGCGTCTTTGCCGGAAGGGTAGCAACTAGCCACAGCCGAAGACCTGTTAAGAAAACCCTAATCGTTCCAGCTGAGGATCTCCATCTTGTAAAATCCACGGCGCATACCACTACGCCACGGAGGCTGTCAAAATCATGAGCGAGTAATGTTTTATTCCAATGGATAAAAGTTTTTTTTTTTAAATATTCTATTATGAAACTTACAGCAAATGGGCCACAGTTGTCCAACATTCTGCCTTCGTCGTCGAAAATGGTGATGAACGGCAAGTTGTGGCGCTTGCCTATCTCGTAGTCGTTGGGGTCGTGGGCCGGGGTTATCTTCACCACACCTACAAATTTCAAATTCAAAAAATTCAAATTCAAATTCAAAATTCATTTATTTCAAGTAGGCTCAGTTTACAAGCACTTTTGACACGTCAGTTGACTATTTGTAAAAAATTTTAAAATTCAACCCCTGAAGGGCTAAACAGGGTTGAAGTTTGTGAAAAAATAATAATCAGTCATTTATCAAGATATATTTGTAAAATTGGTCTTCATACGCTTTGTCTAACATTAAAAAGGAAGTAAGTTCTTAAGGGTTAAAAAGGGTTGAATTTTTTTATAAAAGTCCGTCATTACTCAAATTTTGCTCACGGTAATAGATTACATTGACTATCGATATAATGTGAAATTCAATAGGAATAAAAAGTTCAACCCAGGTTTAAAGAGGTTGGAATTTTTCTGAAATTAAAAATCTAACATTTTCAAGTCATATGTGTGAAAAATGGTCCACAAACGGTAGGTTTAACATGAAAAAAGAATGTTTTTATTCAAAAAATAAAATTCAATATTAAAATTATATCATTCCTTTTACCTGTTCCAAAATTCATGTCAACATAATCATCAGCTATTATGGGCAGCTTTCTCTTTAATATTGGATGTACAAGATTCTTCCCAATGAGATGCTTATATCTGAAATTAATCAAAAATATCAAAATCCCGATTCTGAAAGGAGAATCGTGCTCAACAGTGAGCCGGATATGGGTTGCTTATTATGATGAATGATGATGAATAAGTGATTTGTTTTTCTATTTCCCCTTCAAATCAATGTTATTAAAACTTTTACCAACATATAAACACTTTATTGAAGTAAATATTTCGAAGTTTGGCAATTTAAAAAATACAATTTTTTTATAAAGTCTGGGTGACGTTATCGCAGAGTTCTGGCGGAATTTTAGCAAAATACTACAATTGATTATTATTTATAGGCTGTTTAACATTCTTGTTGCTATACTTAAACATTATTGAACAACAGGCAAGGTATACGAAATTATGATAAAACAGTTGCCTGTAGTCATGTATTTGTACAGTTCTGACTTCTACTTCTGGTTCTAGCTTATGAGTCCAACAATGTAACGTATGATTATGATTATGAACTCAGAACTGTGAGTGCACTAGCGTTGAGTAGGACATACAAGAGGCAGGACATTTGTCCCGTACATGACGTCACAATGTAAGAGCGGCTCAACATTTAAAAATGTACTACTTCACATTTTCTGTCGCGGTAGTTGCTTTACCCGTACGCGAGAGAAAGCGAGACACTAGTACAAAAGTCGAATGGGACGTCATTCTGTGGTCCTGTCATATAATTTTGTACTATATCCCTTAACGCGACGGAAATAGTATACGATGCGTTTAGAAATATTATTTTTTGAATTTGGATTTATTCAATTGACATTTTATAAAAATAAAAATTACTTAACAATTTAAAAACTGAAATATAATAACCAAGGTGAATCGATCTATTTTATATAGGTTAAAAATAAGTTTGGCATTTAATATCAGTATGTAAGACAAACTATTACTAACATAGAATACTTGTACCGAATCGTAAATCTATGATTACTAAGCTATATTATTGTACTAGTACAAACATGACATTTGTACACGTTGCTTCAAACAAAGTTCAAATATGACATTTGTATTCGTTACTTCAAAATTCAAATGTAGTGCCAAGCTTCAGTACGCCTCGCCTCATTTGAAGTGGGACATTGTACTGCCTCGGTACAAAAAAGAGGCAACACTTACAAACTCTTTTTCAAGTCATGTCCTACCCAACACTAGAGTGCACAGTGTGAAATCAGAGATTCAGTATCACATTCATAATAATTTCTTAGACCATAAACATCTTTAACAGAAGTATGATCTTCAAAAAAGTCCAAATTTCATCAAAATCCGTTCAATCTCGTAAGCAGTGTACGAATGTATTTACGGTATCAGAAGTAGAAAAACGTTAGCGCGACACAACTGGCGTGTGGCGCCATCCATCGGCGTTAGTGGGAAACATGTTTCAATCAACTTGTAGCGGGCCACATAAGCCTTCTGACCAACCCATAGGTCTTAAAGCATCAACCCCAAACGGGGTTGGAAAACTTAAAAGGGGGAGGAATCTTACCTGGGCCCGACCTCACTTCGGAGGAGATAACCCTATGTTAATAAGCCCTATGACTTAACACGTTCGCTGCGGCCTGATTTTTCTGTACTTTCCTCTGTTGCGGTACGAGGTTTTTTGACCTCGTACTAAAACTTGGTAGTGCGGTACGAGGTCTATCGGCCCCGTAACTCTGGAAGCAGCTAGACGTACGAGGTCAATCGACCCCGTACCGCAGCGAACGTGTTAATAACCCACAGACCAACTCATTAACCTTGACGTATGTCATACACAGGGGCGTAGTTACCGTCGTATCAGCCGTATCACCCATAAAAAAACCGTTTTTTTTTTCGGAGTTATGCGTGCTCCCAAAAGTTGTAAATCCTACATAGATTAAAACACTGTCATATTTATTTTATACAACCATTTTTGTAAAATTGTCTTTGGTAAAGAAGTCTACCTTTCATTTGTGCTACCAACTACAAGTACACTAACAAAGCCATACTCAATAATCATTGTTTACTAACAAACAAATTAATTATAAATGAAGGTAGAAAACACATGTCATTTCATAACTCATTTATTTTAAATTATGGATTTTTTTTTATAAAATGTTATTCAAAACTTTAATTGATTGTTCTGAGCTTATTAATCTAAATTATTAATATAAGAACAATCTATACTAATATTATAAAGCTGAAGAGTTTGTTTGTTTGTTTGATTGAACGCGCTAATCTCAGGAACTACTGGTCTGATTTAAAAAATTCTTTCAGTGTTAGATAGCCCATTTATCAAGGAAGGCTTTAGACTATATATTATCCCCATATTCCTACGGGAACGGGAACCACGCGGGTGCAACCGCGCGGCGTCAGCTGGTTAATTATAATTATTATTAGTTGTAAAATGACTAGCGATCTACACCCACATTTTTAATATGTTTAGAAAAAATAGTAGATTTTCATCCTTCTACTAACAAATTAGTCCGCTTCCATCTTAGATTGCATCATCACTTACCATCAGGTGACACTAGTAGGCAGGCAATTACCTGGTGTCGTTGGGATGCACGGCGACTGCCACGTCTCCTAGCATGGTCTCCACTCTAGTGGTGGCCACCACTATTTCCTCGTCCGAGTCCTCCGCTCTGTACGCAAAATGCACCAGCACACCGAACTCTACCTGCAAATTAGTTCGTAAATATAATATACAGAGTGCTCGGATATATTTCCCATAACTCTAGAGTTGTATTCATTAAGTAAAGCAATAAATATACGATAGGAGCAGGCGTTACTTTGCGGAAGTTCATCATATTTTATTAAATATTTGTTTATTTTTTGGACATCATTAACAATGTTTAAAATTACCAAACACTTTTATTAAGAAGTTTTTGAATAAACACGTAATATTTTCTGGGTCCGTAGGACCCGGTAGGGAGTGTTTGTGTTGCAATTTGAAGCGCGGGTCCCTAAGTGTTAAGGAAATTTAATTAAAAATGTCTAAGGAATCATCATTATCATCATTATCAATCCATATTCGGCTCACTGCTGAGCTCGTGTCTCCTCTCAGAATGAGAGGGATTAGGCCAATAGTCCACCACGTTGGCCCAATGTATATTGGCAGACTTCACATACGTAGAGAATTGAGTAAATTCTCTGGTAAGTATGCAGGTTTCCTCACGGTGTTTTTATCTTCACCGTTTGAGACACGTAATATAACCTGTGCCTTCGATTCGGAGGGCGTAGGTTCGAATCCGGTCCGGGGCATGCACCTCTAACTTTTCAGTTATGTACATTTTAAGTAATTAAATATCACATGTCTAATACTACTAAAACCAAAGATTTTATAATAGACATATGTCACTAGAATCTAAATGAGTGGCTTTAACTTACTTTGCTGTCATCGGTATAGCCAGCATGGTCTGTCCCGGTAGATCCACCTTGTCCACCTCAATGTCGGATACGGCACTCTTGAGAGTACATGACCAGTTGTCGCCTCGTTGACCACTTGACACATGGACGGATCCATCGAGAATTGAACGTGAGACCAGTCTAACGACGACCCCAGTAAGCGTAGTTGTTCATTGATTTAAAAAGAAGCATATAACCAGCCTTTTAGCTTAATAGCTTTTAGCTTATCACACTGTATATATCTTTTCAATCCTTGATGTGACTTACCTTGAAGCTAATGATCTAATTGAGCGACGATTAACTTCGGTGAGTGGAACAACTTACTTTGCTGTCATATCCCGGTATAGACAGCATGGTCCGCCCGGGCAGATCCACCTTGTCCACCTCAATGTCGGATATGGCACTCTTGAGAGTACATGACCAGTTGACGAGTCGGTTGGCGCGGTAGATGTCGCCCGCGTCGTGCAGCCGTATAAACGCCTCGTTGACCGCTCGACACATGGACGGATCCATCGTGAAGCGGACGCGAGACCAGTCGAATGACGAGCCAAGTGAGCGTAGTTGTTCATAAATCCTGTCACCTTTTCTGAAAAAATTCAATTATACTATTTTAGCTTAATTTGCAAAATTTCGGCCTCAGATACGCGACACCCAACACGTTACTTTTCTGTCAAAGTATATGATCAATGATCTAATGCAAATATAAAAAATTGTCTCTATAGAATCGATGTTTCATAGTTGTAATCATGTTCGTTGGTTAGAGCTCCCTAAAAATATTTCCCTTATATCCCTTTTTGAATGGTATAAACAGTCAACAACTTCTAGTTTAGTATAAGATAGATATACTCGTTTAAGATATACTCGTTTCAAAAAATAACAGACAATTTTGTTCATGAATTTGGCCTAGCTCTTGGCCATGTATTTTAGGGTCTTATTATTTCTGTAACAGTAACAGCACTATTTTAAGTGCACTTAGTATACTATTTATAGAATATCAAGTAGAATAAAAAGTGTTCTCACTCATTTTTCCAATCCCACACACGTTTGATGAACTCCTCTCTCCCCAGTTGGTGGCGCGTCTTCTGCTCCTCCCTCCACAGCTTCTTCTCCACCACCACCTGAGTGGCAATGCCAGCGTGGTCACAGCCCGGGTTCCACAGTGTGGTGCGACCATTCATCCTGAAATATGTACACTCAAATCTAAATTAAAACTAAAGAGGAAGATGTAATTTTCTTTATTATTCTTTACAAGTTAGCCACTACAATCTCACCTGATGGTAAGTGATGATGCAATCTAAGATGGAAGCGGGCTAGCTTGTTAGGAGTAGGATGAAAATCCACACTCCTTTCGGTTTATACAGGATATCGTACCAGAACAGTAAATCGCTTACGTTTTTGCCGGTAGGGTGCTAATTAGCCACCAGGTCTTTCAAATAGGTTGGACTGATTTTATTTTGCTGTTTTTTTTATTTTTAAAATACTAGCGGACGCCCGCGACTTCGTTCTTTTTACAAATCTTCCGGGAACCATGGATTTTTCTGGGATGAAGAGAAGCCTGTGTTAATCCAGGGTATTATCTATCTTCATTTTAAATTTCAGCATATTGGTTAAGTAGTTGCAGTGTTAATGAGTAACAAACATCCAAACAAACATCCATATTTTCACATTCATAATGTAAGTAGGAATTAAGATTACTTGGCATCTGCAATTAGCCTAAGTCTAAGTAGATGAGTATGAGTTGTGTGAGTTTAAAACATTAAAATACCCTCAAGTGTAAGATTACGGCAGTTTCTGATAGGAGAGCCATTGCTCTACTAACTCTCCAGCTTTTAGGTGCTCAACTCGCAATTAACAATAAAAGTGAACAAGTGACATTAACATACCTATGCCACCTGGTGATAGCATCTTCTACAGCATTCGTAAGTGCATGTCCGAGATGTAAAGACCCAGTTACATTGGGGGGAGGGATCACCATCACAAAACTTCCCTTTGGATTAGGTTCCAATACAGACTTTCTCTGAAATTGCATAAATTGTATGATAAAATTTTCCCTGTACAGTTGTGTTGTTCGTAGTTATCGTTGTTATCAACCCATATTTGGCTCACTGCTGAGCTTGAGTCTCCTCTCAGCATGAGAGGGGTTAGGTCAATAGTCCACCACACTGGCCCAATGGTAATTGGCAGACTACACACACGCAGAGAATTCAGAAAATTCTCTGGTATGCAGGTTTCCTCAGGATGTTTTGCTTCACTTTGTGATATAAAGCTTGTCTAACTAAATTAAACTGAACATTCTTTGAAATTTGTATACTGCAAAAAGTGTTCTGCAGTATAGGATCAAATTAAATAGAATAGATTTCTTGTATATTAAAGTAAATCTCTTAATTTTCAGGAGAATCATTTAATTAAATTCTCCTGAAAAATTTTTGCCATTACATAATGGAATTAGGTTATAATTTATTAATTCACCCCCAAAAATATGGGAATTTCAAATAATATGTTTAGACCAAAAATATACTTTTCATATAAAAAAAAAAACATTTAAACTTTCCTCCTGAACAGTAGTTCGATGAGAAGTATATTTTGAAATAAATATTTGTATTATAGTATCAAAACTTACTCCATACTCAGGTTTGAAGAAACCCTGTTTCTCCCACCAAGAGTACCACGCAGCCTCTACATACAGTGG
Organism: Bicyclus anynana; assembly: GCF_947172395.1. Classification (NCBI taxonomy): domain Eukaryota; kingdom Metazoa; phylum Arthropoda; class Insecta; order Lepidoptera; family Nymphalidae; genus Bicyclus; species Bicyclus anynana. The sequence goes on along the minus strand of NC_069096.1, from coordinate 1,715,419 downwards.
GCTGTATGCATCGGGCATAGAATCAGATATATCCTTCTTATCCCCCACTGCAGTGTTAGCTGTGTACACAGCACATTCCTTGGTCTCTTTTACTTTTTTCTGAAAAATATTATACAAATTTTGTTTATCATCTGTTTCAAGTTATTTTAAGAAGCTTGCCAGCCAAAATGCATGGTTTTATAAAAATAGTGAAGGATAATTTAGATAAGTGTAATAGTAATTAGCCCTAAGATAATATTATATTATGTAAAGTTATATTATGTTATAGTTATATTATGTCTCAGGTCTTTAGAAGAAAATAAAAAAATTTAAAAAAACTGTCTGAAGTATTTCTTTATTCCCCCAAAATATTAATTTTACAACACATGTTCCTTGAACATTTTTAATTAATTTTTGGTAAAGAGTAGAATCCCAGAGTTATGGGAAATACTTCCGAGCACCCTGTATGAGAGCCCACAGTAAATTTGTTAGAGAGGGCTCTAGAAAAATCATCACATATTTGTCTTCAAATATTTGATTATTTTTAAGCTCACAGCCTCAAGGGCTGAGCTCCTTTGAAGAGTATGAAAGCCCAGATAGTTAGGTAGACCCCATGTACTCAAAAAATTGAGTACTAAAAAGGTTGTCAAGGGACTTGAAGAGAACCATTTGAGTCACTTTGTCTTAACAATTGCTATAAATGTGATGGTGTCTGTGATGGCAAATCATCATCATCATTATCAACCCATTTCTGGCTCACGAGTATCCTTTCAGAATGAGAGGGTTTAGGCCAAATAGTTCACCACACTGGCCCAATGTGGGTTAGCAAACTTCACACACGCAGGGAATTAAGAAAATTCTCAGGTGTGCAGGTTTTCTCACTATGTTTTTTCTTCGCTGTTTGAGACATGTGATATTTACTTTCAAATGCACATAACTGAAGCGATTCAGACCTATACTCTCAGATATTGGAGGCAGAGGTTATTCCACTGGGCTCTCCAGCGACTCTTAAATGGCACGGTGGTAAATACTCAACCTTAGATACCAAATCAACAGATAAATATTGAAGCAAAAATTTTAACATCAGAAACAAAACTAGGAATATAAGTCAAAAGATAACTGAAAACTATGGTTATTTTCTACATATTAACCAATATAAATTATAAAATAACCTTGAACTATACAAAAAAAAAAAACACACACCAAATACCCGCGGAACTGATGCAATGTTTAAAACAATACACGTACACCTTTCACTGTCGCGTTGTACATACATGAAGAATCAAAATAAATCTAGTTAGAAATAGCTCCTTAACATATATACTTGTAAGTCTGAAAAATTACAATGATATTTTAAAATGAATTATTTTTACCTCAGGCTTATCTTTTTGAACAGCTGGTGCGGTGCTCTTTTTATCCAACTTTGCCTTTAATTTCTCCAACTTGGCAGCCTTTTTTGCCTCTTTCTCCAGTTGCTTTGCGGTCTTTTCCTGCGGCTGGTCTTCTGTTGGACCAATTTGGGGTTCGCTGTCTGTCATGTTTATTGGAAATCACGTATTCTACAATATCCGCAAGAAAAACACGTCATTTACACTTTATAACCATGAACCATGCTGCATAAAATCAGACACAATCAATTTCAAAGTTTCAAAGAAAAGAGCGACACGACAACGACAGACAGTCGAGGTTGACAATGACATGACAAGTGAAATGTCAGTCAAAGTCTATACATTTGACATTGCGGACGACAGTTGACAATTGACATTTTAGTAGACTGTAGGCTAAAAATATTATAAATTGACATTTACTTTAATATTGATAGACGAAAATCCAAACTTTAGTGCAACTAAGAATAGTAGGAAGTATTTTTGTTCGTAGTTTTCTACATATAAATCACAAACGGCTAAAAAGATAATATAAATGTTGGACTATCTTTAAAAATCTTAGACTAAGATCTCATTCGTATGAAATAAATGGTAAAAACAAAACTACCAAAATAATTATTAGTCTATGATTCTATTTACGAGTTTTGGCGCGCATGATTACAGACGCCGGTTTTGACGTCACGCTTGGCGATTTTGTCTCTTGCCTGCCAAGTAACATTGCCAAACTGTTGGTAATACCTCAAATAACGGGGAATTTAAACTCGATTTTGGACCATTCCCCAATAGTGGGGACTGGTTCTTTCGTAGGCATTTTTCATTGTCAGCAAGTAAACACAACACAAAGCACGACGTATACTTTGCACGACACTTAATAATTACTAGTGGCTCAAAACAAATACAAGACAAGTCCATTTTAGTCATATTCAGTCATATTAATATACATATTCATTTAGTCATATTTAGTTTATGTTAAAAGGTGCGTTATTAGTATCGCACGAATTTTACTAACAAAATTGTCTGTCGTTTTTTAAAGGGGACGATTCATACTCAATTACTCATACATCGAAATATTCAACAAGAATATATATGTATTGTGTTCTTAATACAAGTAAGTAAAAAATTCTATTCGCTATAAACACATGTGTAATTTTAATACAATCCAACAAACACATCGCTCAAGCTCGTTGCATAGTTTATTGGATTACGTGTCTCTCTGCCTGTCTGTCCGTCTTTTTGTTGACCGCGCATAACGCCGATACTACCAAATGAATTCAAATGAACCTTGACATTATATATTGGATAGATATGATAGTCACGATATTCCGTAATCCGAAAATAAAACCTAACATCCAAGCCGTGCATCAAGCTAACAGTTTTTAAAAACGCGGACGGAGTCGCGGGCTTCCGCTAGTAACTAAATAAAACAGTATTAGTTTTTAATTCTACAAATGGGGAACTGGGATATTTTATTTTCCCAATTTGAGGAATTTAGCTTTTATTAGTGGGGAATTAGTATAATACCTTCAGGCAATGTTGCTGCTATGCCAACTGCCAAGTTTGTCTGCCGGATTTGAAAAAAAAAATTAAACTGACTGACGCCATTTTGTTTTTCGTTGCCGCCGCGTTGTCGCTGAGACTGTTTGGGTCTTAGTGATTTATTTTTATTAAATTTAAAGTTTATTATTAGATTGATTTATTGAGTGTTAATACGCTTTTGTTGTTTGAATTGTAAATTGTAATACTCGTCATGTCGGATCGTGAGGTACTATAATTATCTAAGCACCGGAGCGGAGTGACTCGCTCGCGCCTCATGCGTATTTCATTTGTTTAGCTGGTCAAGCGAAATATTCACAATTCTTCCTGGGTGGTTTCAGAGGAGTCGCTCGAGGACTCACAACGGGTCCCGGGAGCCTGCACCCAAGGCGGCTGCGATGTCACGGGGACACAGCAGAAGCCGGTCACGCACGCCACCTCCGCCAAAAGCGACAAGTCGAAAATATAGAAGCCCGTGAGTTGTTTTATCTTATTCCGCAATCTTAATATAGTTTCGGGTATTCTGTGTGTGTGTTTTTTGCCAATTTGCATATTTTCCGTGTAATTTTTTGTTATAACCTCGTCGTCAAGGCAAACGTTGCGCAATTATTATTTATAGCTCTATAAGTATGTATAGGATATAAATGTATTTACGCCACCAAAACATTCGTATGGACGTCGGTTCTATAGAATAATAATGTTTATGTATGATTAGATTTCACTTTTTTTTTGTTAAGTCATCTATACTTTAGTATTAACATGTATGGGCTTTTTTCTGTTAATGATGTGTTATTAGGAAGAACATTACTTAATTAACACACCTACAAAATGTTTTAAATTTTACTAATGTTTTATTTGCTTGGACATTTTAAAACTGCTGTGGTATATTACATTTGTACCATTTGATATTAAAATGTGGATGTAAAATTAACAATTTTTATTAAACAAAATACTATAAATGTACATAATTATGTGCCTATAAGAGTCATTGGTCAACATAAGGAGGCGTTGTTTTATCAATACTCATGCGTCAATACTATAGCAACAGCTTTATCAATAAACCTGTTGATAAGCATAGGGAGGATGTTATCCAACATAACTTACTGTAGTTACACAGTACCCTGTACTATAGTTACCATGTTTAAAAATATTTCATTTTATTTTACACAGTTTCACCCTCATAGTTGCCATTTTCTGAATATGGGGTTAAATATAAGCTACTAGTGGACGCCCATGACTGCATGAAATTTAGTTTTTCACAAATCCTTCAGGAACCATGAATTTTTCTAGTATGGTAAAAGTATATGTTAATCCAGAGTAAAATCTTTCTATTCCAAATTTCAGCCAAATTGGTGCAGTAGTTGCGGCGTTAAGAGTAACTAACAAATATACACACTCACTTTCACGTTTATAATATCAGTAGAGTACTTAAAATTATACGTGAAGCTATAAGCCTTTCAGTTTCAGTGTCAGCTAGAGCTCAAAAAGGATTGACTACAACTAAAAGACAAATTAATTTTGTCAAAGAAGGCTATAAATCAAATTCCTCTAGTCTAGTCTGACTGGACTTTGTTAATGCATACAAATATAATATGAAAAACATTATAAAACCCCAGAGGATGTTGCTATTCGGAGATCTAGACCAGACATTTTTCTTTTTTCTAAGCAAACTAAGCGTATAGTACTTGTTGAACTTACTGTGCCGAGGGAGACTATAAAAGTGAATAAATTTTATGACCTAACAAATGAACTAACTAAAAATGGCTATGTAGTTACTGTATGCCTGAAGTGAGTGCGAGAGGATTACCAGCAAAATCTCTCTATAACTTGCTTAAAGACCTTGGTCTCTAGAACTGCAGCAAGTTCTATATTAGAATGAGTATTCAAAGCTGCTGTAATAGGATCTTACCAAATTTGGCTAGGCAGGGAGAACAACACAAGCATGGGAAGCAGGAAGTCCTTAACCCTACTTCCAGTAGTCACAAGTCCTGGACCTGGATTCAATGCGATGGACCCCGGCACCTGCACAGTGAATCCATGGAATGCTAAGATATTTGTTTCATAGTATGACACTCACAAATAACATGGCTTTCTAGTTTTAAATGAATTTACAAAATTGGATCATTAGATCCAGAGATTACCTTTTTATAGTAATATTTCACATATTGTAGTGTACATACATCTTCTTGGATTGACATGTTTTTTTTTTAAACAATTCAGCTGTATCAATTTACTTGACATAATAAATTGCACAGTTGACTTTGAGTTTGTTGAGTTAGTTTATTTCTTTACAAAGTATAAATTGATATAAAATTAATATCTGTTAAGTTTCATCAGTTTTATAGGGTACTAGTTTGTTACACTGACAATGTAGTTAACCATAAAACTATATATTTACACAACTGTATAATTTATACATTACCAATTAATCTAATCATAATTACAGTGGTTTTGGGATGTTTAATTAATATGATAACCTCTTAAATGTTTAGGAAACCAGGAGAGGCCTTGAGTAGATGTTTATCTGTATGTCCATTGAAAATGGATGCCATACAATCAGATTAATTTGAATATAAAAAAATATGTTGTACAATCATAAAAATCAGTGGATCTCTAAACCATTAAGTATTATTGTTTATCGCTAAGAGTTGTGAATATTAAATACAAGGTCAGGTTGATCAACTCTAATTTTTTATTGATATAAAGAATTTGTATACCTATGTTGCTGAGAAACTTATGAATGGTATACAGATAGATATTTGTATAAATGCTATTAAAAAAATTCAGGGCATACATTACTGTGCTGGAAAATCATAATTAATAAGTTGAACTGACTACCAGAGAATGCAAATAGAAAGATAACAATGATTATAATTAAATATAACAAGCAACTGGACTGGATGCTTTGGTTTAGATGGCACAGTTGCCAGTGAAATAATTGGCAATAAGATTTAAAGAGTCTTGTATGCCTTGATGACCTCCCAAATTTTACTAATATGCAAATTGTTAATATCTAAGCTGATTTTTTCCCTTCTACTAGTCCAAATGTACTGATAGGAGTGGGTATGACAATAATCTATTAGGCGAGGATTGAACCATAACCTCTCAGTGATTAGTCTGACCTTTTTACTGTTGAGCTGTTGAGGTAGTAATTTAACAGTAACATTGTCCTACAAATTTTGTGATATGTTATCCTGTTAGCTACCAGATATGAGGATTTTTATAAATATAAATCTTATTTATTAAAATTTGCGCTTGAAAATTGAAACTTAATTGAGCCTCAGTAGCTCAATGGTAAAGCAATTTATTCATCACAGAAGAGTGGCAGACTAATGTTGAACCACTCCTAAAACAGTCTATCCTCACTAATTGGAGGGGTAAGGGAATATTGGTCATATTTAAAAGATATGGCTAATATGTAACTAAAAAAAAATGTTCAGATCCTGCATTTATGACATGATACTCCCTTAAGGATTTCCCTGGATGAGCTCATGGCTAATATATAACTAACAAAAATAAATGTTCAGATCCTGCATTTATGACATGATACTCCCTCAAGAATTTCTCTGGACAAGCTCATGGCTGATATATAACTAAAAAAAAGTTCAGATCCTGCATTTATGACCTGATACTCCCTCAAGGATTTCCCTGGACGAGCTCCGTCACAAAAGGTGCTACTACTACTACTACTTCTACTAACGACAGTCGATGTTGTCGCAGGACCCGCTCCCGCTCGGGCTCGCCGCGGCGTGGCTACCGCTCGCGCTACTCGCGCAGCCGCTCGCGCTCGTACTCGCCGCGCGGCTCCTACCGCCGCTCGCACTCGCACAGCCCCATGTCATCCCGAAAGCGCCACCAAGGTGATCGGGTGAGACTTTTGGTACAGACACAATTTTTTTTATTAAAACCAATAGATGGATATCAAATTGTACAGATTTTGTATTCCTTAAATCCATATAAAATTAAATTTGTTTTTTTTTAATTAGCCTCATTTTACACTTTAAAAACAATTTTTTTTATTATGCTCAAATAGTGTTAGAAGGCCAGCTACACATGCCATGAAGTACCCATAAGCAATTTGCTTAAAGCTATTGCAGCTGATTGCACAAAATTAAAAAAAAAATTACAGTAATAATAACCATGGTTTTACATTAGTTTGTATTAATTTCATAAGCAGGTTAAACAAATGTTTCCATGTATCTTTGCCTTTTAACAGGCAGACCACACATAGTTTTGTTTGAATGCTGGTTTGTATTGGGAAATATAAATTTAATATGATCCATTTAATCTTGTTTTTAATGTGGTGTTTTAATTAAACACAGTTGATAAGGAAATATTATATTTCTGTACATTTTGAGGTTCATCTATTTTTATAGTTTTAATTAGCATAGTTAATTATTTAAGTTAAGGATAAAATCACTCAATATTACCTATCAAATTTATAAATATCACATTATTATGTTAAAGTTATTCATAATAATTCATCTACAAACACCAGATCTATACTATTATTATAAATGTGCAAGTAAGTGTCTGTCTGTTACCTTTTCACACCTAAATGACTGAACCGATCAAGATGAATTTTGGTATAATCATAAATGGGACCTTGGGGCAAAACTTGGGCAGTGTTTGACCCTAAAATAAAAATAGAAGGGGGTGAAATAGGGGTTGCAAAGTCCATCATTTTTAAGAGTTACAGATTTAAAAATTTGTTCAAAAATTATAAAAAAAATATGAAATATAATGTTTTAGCAGACTCAGAAGTGGATTAGAAAAATAAAACCAATGTCGAACAAAGGTTATGATTCACAACATTTGTCAGGCCAACTTAATTAATAAATCAAACTGTAACCAAAATGATCCCTAGAATGGCAGAGAATGACCTTGAGTTAGTCACGCACCTGTAAACGTTGTGTGTAGGGTTGACCCTTGACAGGTAACAAACACTCCCCTTTTCCACTCAAATCACTCTCGCCTATCCCAAGTAACCTATAAATAACAACAACAGATGTGTAGGTCTTGAACGTGGCGTTCAAGTCATACTGAAGCCGACCGTACGACGAGCGCCTTATATCGCAAGTCGTTCCAGCCAACCGATCGGTACCCCCCGTACTCTCTACTAATTCCTACAAATGTGATTCAGGAATTTTTAAAATTCCACCCCTAAAGTGGTGAAATAGGGGTTAAAAGTTTACAATGATTGATTTTTGCTGGTGTGATAATAAATTACATAAAATCATACCAGTTAAATACTCAGTATAGCATTGACTATTTTAATATAGTATATATGTCTGACATTTTTTTCATCTCTATTCTATTACTAAGATTTTGAAGATCATCTAGCTAGTTTTAAGGTTTTATTGTGTTTACAATTAAAAAAATGTGTATATTACCCGTATTTTGTCTACAGGAAAACCCTACACCATCCCGGTGCTTGGGTGTGTTTGGTTTGAGCCTTTATACCACTGAGCAGCAGATTCATCACATCTTCTCAAAGTATGGCCCCGTTGACAAAGTTCAAGTTGTTATTGATGCAAAGGTATGTATAATTCATCATCATCTTTTATTGTTTTCATCATCATCATCCTCATTAATGTATCGGGCAACAACAGAACACGCGTCTAACAATTGTATCTATGCAGACAACTGCCATTTTGGTTTTACGTACATGCCAGGGTATATATCATGTTTAATTTAATACAAGCCGACTCCCTGAGGAATACAGGCATAGAATATGGCGTATGTTATTCGCGAATAATGTAGTTTAGTATTGGTGAAAGGATTATTAAAATCTGTTCAATAGTTACAGACCCTATTCACTACAAACAAAAAATCATCCTTTAATTATATTATTGCAGATTAAGATTAATTTTATATAGCCACTGGATATAGTATATTACAGTATTTTTTATGTATTTATATATTATTAGAAACTAATTCAGCAGGCTTTTCATCCCAGCCTATTTGTGAGAACAAGGAGTATGTCTACAGGTAGTGCACCATGCTTTAGTAAAACAGAACCACCTATAGATCTCACTGACCACAACAACAAGGAACCCCAAACACATACATCTGTTCAACACCCTGAGTGGCAGAGGGTACCTACAATCAGAAACCCAAAACGAAAGAATATGTCGGCCACACCATCACCAAAAGGGAACACGCCAGTGTCAAACCAATTCGGATCATTGGATATTGATGTAGATGATTCTGAAACCCTACCTACAAACAATAAACAGCATGTATTCAAACCTCCACCCATCATGCTATATGGCATTGAAGATGTTGCAAAACTGACAGAACTAATCAGATCAAAATTAGATAAAGAAGAGTTCACCATCAAAATTGTTACCCGAAACCAATTAAGACTTAGTTGTCCGACTATAGAGTCTTATCACTGCCTTATGAAAATAGTAAGAGAAAACAATCTGATTGGACACACCTTTTCTAGAAAGGATACAAGACCTTACAGAATTGTAATTAAGAAGCTCCATCCAAGTACACCTAAAGAGGCAATACAAGAAGCTATAGAGCAGTCCGGAAACACAGTTTGTGGTGAAATAATAAATGCTCGATATGGACCTAATAAAATACCACTATCGACATTCTTTGTAAACCTAGACCCACATCCAAACAATACAGAGGTTAAGAAAATTACCCATATATTCAATACAAAGGTCATTATTGAAGATCCAATAAGAAAGGCAAATGTGCCCCAATGCAAAAGGTGTCAGCAATATGGCCACACTAAGAATAACTGCCTTAGGCCATATAGATGCGTGAAATGTGCAGAGAGCCATAACACAGTAGACTGCCCTAAAAAAGACCGGAATACCCCAGCAAAGTGTTGCCTCTGTTTAGGTAATCACCCAGCAAACTACAAAGGCTGTGAAGTTTATGTAGAAATCAACAAAAGAAAAAGAAATACTTCACGAAGAGACTATATAAAACCAAGAAAACAAACAGAGGCTAAAGACCAACAACAAAGCACTGGAAAACGAGAAAATATACAAAAATTAGATAGACCCTTCGCATCAAAGGAGAAGGAACACGCATATACTAGACAACACTCCTCAAGCCAGTTTAATACTAGGACATATGCAGAAGTCGCTAAAATTCAGAGCATAGATGAAACTACAACAGAATCTAAGCTAGAGATTCTACTCACAAAACAAGCTGAAAAGCTAGATAAATTAATAGACCAAATGTCAATAATGATGAACTTATTGACCACAGTAATACAAAAGATAATCTAATGGCTACTCTAAGATTGGCAACATGGAATGTTAATGGTCTGATTGGACATAAGAGTGACGTCGAATATTGAAAATCCACAAAATAGACGTACTACTGGTGTCAGAATCTCATCTTACTACCAACCACAATTTTGCTATAAAAGACTATATAACATACACAACACCCCATCCTGATGGAACTGCCCATGCTGGAACAGCAGTAATTGTAAGGAAAGCTTTGAAACATGATATCCTTGAAGACTACAAAACACCTCACTTACAAGCTACAACCATTGTATTGTACGATAATCATGGGTCACTTACTCTCTCAGCTGTTTACTGCCCCCCAAAACCAAACCCAAAGGAAACTCACTTCACAGAATATTTTAAAACGCTTGGAAATAGATACATCTGTGGTGGTGACTGGAATGCCAAAAACGTGCAATGGGGATCACGACTAACTCTACCTCGAGGCAGAGAACTTAATTCAAGTATAATCAAAAATAACCTCAGTATTTTAAGTACAGGTGAACCAACTTACTGGCCTACAGATCCCAACAAATTACCGGACCTCTTAGACTTCTATATATATAAAGGGCTATCAAACTTGTATATAAGTATAGATAGTTGCTATGATAGTTGCTCAGACCATACACCAGTACTAAGTACGGTTAGTACATCAATAATTTCAAGACCCGCCAAAGAATGTCTATACAACAAACAAACTGATTGGTCAGCATTCAGAAAATATATTGATACTAATCTATCGCTAAAAGTTTCACTCAAAACGAATGACGACATCGATAAAGCAGCAGAAACCATAACAAACATGATACAAACTGCAGCATGGATTTCTACACCGGCTATAAGATACACGCCAGGTAGTAACAACTTACCCATGGATATCAAAAATAAGGTACTAGAGAAAAGGAGGCTCAGAAGAGTTTGGCATACTAGTCGTCATCCGTTGGACAAAAAGGCGCTAAACCTGGCAGCAGCGGAACTTACATCCTATTTAAAAGACGTAGAAAATGACACATTGAAACATAAACTGATTAATCTGTCTGCTTCGAAAAACAATGAATATTCATTGTATAGAGCCGTAAAGACTAACAAAGCTTCGCCTGTAACCATAAAACACCCACTAAAACTAGATAATGGTACTTGGGCCAGGAAAGATAATGAACGTGCGGAAGCCTTTGCCAAGTTTCTAAGTGAAGTTTTTACTTCAAATAACGGCGACCCAGACACTGATAGAGAAGTCGCAGATTTTCTGGATAGCGACCTTCAACTAAGCTTACCAATAAAAAGCTGCACCCCCAGAGAGGTCTGGAGAGTAATAAAAGAACTTGAACTTCACAAAGCTCAAGGATTCTGTTTAATAACGGCAGAGGTCTTACTACAACTTCCAAGAAAAGCGATTGTCTTTGTGACTCAGCTTTTTAATGGCATCTTGAGAACATCCCACTACCCGTCTATTTGGAAAATTTCGGAAATTATTATGATACCGAAACCTGGGAAGCCACCGCATCTAGTCACATCTTATAGACCAATAAGCCTACTACCAACATTGTCCAAGGTATTTGAAAAAATAACTCTGTCTAGACTCAAAACCATTCTTCATGAAAGGGAAATTATTCCCCAGCATCAATTTGGATTCCGAAGCCGACACTCCACTGTGGAACAGGTACACAGAATAGTCAAACAAATTAGAGAAGCCCTAGAAAGTAAACAATATTGCTCTGCTGTTTTTTTGGATGTTCAACAGGCTTTTGATAAGGTCTGGCACAATGGATTGCTCTTTAAAGCCAAACATTGCCTCCCACACAACTTCTTCATGTTACTGAAGTCATATGTCAATCAGAGAATATTTCGAGTGAAAATCAATGACGCATATTCGAACTTCCATGACATTCAAGCAGGTGTTCCCCAGGGTTCCGTTTTGGGTCCCACACTCTATTTATTATACACTGCAGATATTCCTATCTCAAACAGCGTACTCACCGCTACATTTGCTGATGATACAGCTGTATTGTGTAATAACAAAGACGCAAATATGGCTTCAAATATTCTACAAGTACACCTGAACAAGATAAATTCATGGATGATTAAATGGCGTATCAAAGCTAGTTCCACGAAGTCAACACATGTGACATTTACCTTACGAATGGACGAATGTACTCCTGTTAAACTGGGACTTGATATTATCCCCCACAGTGACACCGCAAAATATCTTGGGATACACCTAGACAAAAAACAAACATGGAGAACGCACATAGTAAAAAAAAACGCGATGAACTAAATCAAACCTTCAGAAAACTTAACTGGCTTATGGGAAGGCATTCGCATGTCTCACTCAGTAATAAACTGCTCATTTATAAAACAGTAATAAAACCAGTGTGGACCTACGGCATTGAACTGTGGGGCACAGCCAAAAACTCAAACTTGGAAATACTACAAAGATTTCAGAATAAAGTTTTAAAAACCATCACAAATGCTCCATGGTTCACTAAGATATCGGAACTACATGAGTATCTTGACATAAAAACAGTAAAAGAAGTGGTTGAACTCAGATCAATGTGCTATAAAAATCGCATAAACACCCATGAAAATAAACTTGCTACTGCCCTCGGTCATCCAATAGATGTTAGAAGGCTAAAGCGCGCCTACATATGGGATCTCCTGTAAAAAAAATCAAAATAATAAGAATGTACAAATGTACAAATGAAATACAAAAAATTAACAAATAAAATAAATTAGCATGGCCTTCAATGGAAGGTCAGCTACACATGCCATGTAGTACCCACAAGCAATTTGCTTAAAGCTGTTGCAGCTGATTGCACAATAGTAATGAATTTAAAAAAAAAAAAAAATATATATTATTCAATGGTGTTTTACAGTAGGCCTATGTCTACTCGTATCTGTGGACATCTAACAGTTAAAGATGTCAAATTTCGTACGCGTATGTAATTGCCGATTTTCCTATGTTTACTGCCGTCTAATACCTGATAATGAAAGCATAGTCAACTTACAGAGAGAAAGAAGATTAGCTTACTGTAACTCTGACAAGAAGATTAGCTTACTGTAACTCTGTGTCCCCAGACTGGTCGCTCCCGAGGATTCTGCTTCGTGTACTACGAATCTCAGGACGACGCCAAGGTGGCCAAGAACGAATGCACCGGCATGGAGATAGACGGCCGCCGGATCCGTGTCGACTTCTCCATCACACAGCGCGCGCACACGCCTACGCCTGGCATATACATGGGCAAACCCACACAGTAAGCTTGTCTTCTTTTTTTGAAGTGAAACTTCTTTAGACGCATGAGGGTAAAATTTTTACGGATGTAACGTCACGCCGGTATGCAATGGAAGTGTCGAAAAAGAGAGAGAGAGCGATCGAGACCGATTGAGAGAGAGTAAGACAGGGCGAACGTGGCATGAAGCAACTAGCCGTGGAGTGACAGTAGTGGCAAGCAAGTGAGAAAGATTGAGAGAAAAAGTGAGACAGAGCGAACGTCGTATCACGCACAGTTCTATGGAGTGAGAGGTGGGAGAGAGCTATAGTGAGAAAGATTGAACCTCTATCATTGCTCTCGTATGTGATTATTGTAAATTCTCTTCATGTTTCTGCTGTCTCCCTTTTACGTAGGTTTCCACAAGTCCTATAGTTTCACCATGTCCGTTTGTCAGTCCGTCCGTCCGTCCATAGCTTAGTACAGATACTATTACTACTAAAAAACTGTAAATAAGCATGAAAGAGTTTAAAAATATTAACAAAGTCGTAACATAGTCTTGCAAAATGTTTTATTTTAGGATACCTCTTATTATTATTATTAATTTATCCCCACTGTACATGTAGGGACATGTAAAGGGGATGAATTTTTTTACTCATTTTTTACATAGTTTGGGGTATCATTGCATAGGTATCCTTAAAAAATCTTAGAACAAAAATAAAAAAAAAAAAAAAAATTCAAGTTTCTGAGCTGTTTTTGCACAAACACAAATATTCTCAACTGACTATTAATACTACTAGTAGCCTAGGAGGTACTAATTTTTGTGACTTGCACATAATATTTCCAACATTAAAGAGTATTTTAAACAAAGGGTGTTTTTGTTCACTTTTTGTATTAAGGTGTGTTGGTACATAAAATATACAAGTAGATTTAGAGTAAGCCAGCTTAGAGTTTGTTGGATTACTAAAGGCCTACTTAAACATTTCTAAGACTCTACTTAAGCAATATATTATATTCAAAATTCAGTTGGTAATATAATTAAATTTCATTTACAGTGTCAGAGGAGATAATGGCTATGGCGACAGACGTAGGGATAGAGAGTAAGTATTGGTTATTTCAATCCTAGAAATACTTTGTGTTAATGTTGTGTGTAGTGAATAGTTTAAAATCTTCACCACTGTTTATTGTTTTTCTCAAAAAATTACAATTTTGTTTGTGAATTTGGGTGGATGCTAGTCCATATGTGATTAGTCTGATATTAATATCCAAGTATGGCTTGACTTTATATATAAAAATACCTGGATAGGGGCTGTCTGTTCAATATTAGAATCGAAAATCTCCCTCTTTAGTTGTGGTGGGATATGTTTCAATTGTTTTTGATCCCGCCGCTTTGTCTTTCTCTCGTATCAGATGTCATGTTGGCCTAATTTGTGAGCATCAGGCCTACAGGTCAGGCTATAAATAAATGTGAATATTCTTATAATATGGACTCTTCATCATCATATTAACAGGCCTTTTGTAGGGACTTCCAAACATTACAATCCAGTGGCTCCCAGTGACTCAATTGATGTTGTCACAGATCCATTGGATATGGACTTACCTTATCTTATCAGAGAAACTCCAAGCATACCTCGCTTCATCGTCCGCTGAGTGACTTTGAGCCTACTAATAAGGCCCATAGATAGTCAGCGACCAAGTTTCGGAACCGTAAGTCATCACTGGCAACACGCACTGTTCGAAGATTTAGTCTACTGTGTATTTACTATATAAAAATAAATCGGGTTTTTCTTCCTGACGCTATAAACCCAGAACGCACGAACCGATTTTCACGGTTTTGCATTTTTTGGAAAGGTCTCGGGCTCCGTGAGGTTTATAGCAAAGAAAATTAGGGGTATGGAGAGGGTAGGGTAGGGGTAGTTAAAACTTTACATCGACTTTCAAGCGGACGAAGTCGCGGGCGTATAATAGCGTAGTATTGTATAATATTTAGTTGCAAACTAAATAAACTTTTAGTTTCTGACGCTGTTTTATTTCATTTAGCAATGTAAACTGAATATTGTTGTCTGTTTGTTACAGCAGCGACTACTACTACCGCGGCGGCAACTACCGCGAGCGCGAGCGCGACTACTACGCGCGCGGGTTCCGCCACCGCTCGCCGTCGCCGCACTACCGCCGCCGCCGCTACGAGCGCGAGCGCTCCTACTCGCCGCGTAAGTCTTACTGGGGACCCTAGTCTCTGCCCGACGCGACTGTTGTGTGACTGTTGACCGCTAGTCCCATTCATGATCATTCTATTATAGCTTGGCAACTTGGCATGCGGGCGACGGGGGATGGGGCAGGGGTATTAAGTCAGGTGCATCAAACTCGGGCGGTCTCTTTCGGCGACTACTCCTATGAAATGACCTGCAGCTGTCGGAACAAAATATACATGATGTTCATATTCGAAAATGAGTGACAACCTGCTAAGTTATTGGTTGTCACGACAACCAAATAACTTGTAAATATTAATAATGAAAAAACTAATTTTGTTATTTTTGTTTAATAGTGTCCTTTTTTTCAATTCATTAAATGTTTTACAACAAATAAAACCTTTACACCGCCATTTATTATTATAGTATAATATTTAATTAAACAGTTTATTATTCTATAATACACATACTCTTGTATATCGAGTTATGTATGTTATGTATGAGTCATTTAAGATATTCAGAGATATCTGAAGACTTATTTGTATCGTAATAACTTATGTGAAGCGGTCAACTTATTCGTTATCGCTACCCGGCCCCCCGCCCCCGCGAACTATCAGGAGTGTTGAATGAGTTTGCCAAGCTATAGTGTGATTTATTCTCGCTGCACAAGTCTCACTGGGAACTTTATACACTACTACATGTAACTGACAGTTGACTGGCTAGTTTGTTTCAAATTATTCAGATAGTTTTCTTCTTGCTTTTAAGTCTAGATCTAGACCGTTATATGACTACTATGTGAGTTGACTACCTATCATATTCATAATGAAATTGCCACAAATCCACCATATTAAAATCCCTGTCCCATAAAATTGGAAATTCGAAAGTGTCATAATTCTTCAGTATGCTTCGACAGCAATAGAAAAAGACCGTCACAGGCTGGTCACAACGAGGCGAGGTCAATAGCAGTAGTTTTGTAGGAAACATTTACCTACTGAATAAATACTTTCATCACAATCGATCTAGGACCTACCTCGATCACCTCATGTAAGGATTTACAATTTCGTTTAATTATATTTCACTCTGGTTACAACATATATTTGTTTTATGGCAAGGAATTTTTTTCTTTGCATTTACATTAAAATTTAAAATGTTATTATTATTTTACAAACATTCAATTATTATTATTTTATCAATCTTTAGTTGAATATGACTGAGACATATACTGACCATACTGTTGCAGATTTTCACATTTATTTTGTTAGAATAGTTTTTTCTAGCTCAGAACACACATTATATGTATTTAAATTTGATTCTGTGTAATTATGATTTGACTGTGTTTTCTGGGTAATCATTTTCATCTATAAGTAAGATAAGAAACCGGTATGTTCATTGATGATTTAGCTTTGGTAAAGCATAATTTTTGTACATACTTAATATGTATATAATTATTATTATTTTTCTTTTTGAAGGAATTTTAAAATATACCAAGGCTTAATCGTCAATGTTTGTTCATACACCTTTAGTAAAATATAACATAAAATTGATCATTTTATCGTCTTTGTATTAACACTTTCATATATCTTTTACTATTGGTGATTTGACTTATTTACTTTTTATGACTAAACTTTGCACTTGGAATAAATATTATAAGTAATATAAAAATAATAATATTGGTATAAATTTTTGATAGGAAATATGTAGCTACATTTTTATAAACAAATGGATATTATGCAAATTTTTTAATCCAGGTGCAAATTAATAAATCATTTAGACTAGCTTTCGTATCATTTAATTTCTGATGTTTGAAGAGTTGGAAAATATGCCTTTCCGTGAGGCTCAATGTGATCGGTGTATTGATATATCCTAGTTTGTCAGGTTTATCTTCAATATGAAATAGACTCCGGTCTATTGTGATTTATGTCATTGTAGGAAAATATAAATGAACTTTAGTTTTCTTAATTTGTAATTGTGCATGATTTGATCATTGATCACATATAAAAAAGAGGTTCAGCTGAGATATATCAAACTTGATATATGTTCATTCTAATATTTCAATATCACAAGGACATTCAAGTTTGTCTTGTTTTGAAAATCTCATTTCTTTTGGGTGATGAATAGAGACAAGTAGTGTTTTAGAGAATAGAGACAACTGTTTACAGACAACGCATGTGGTGAATAAATGAAGAAAGTTCTTTAAAAAAGGATTGTTTGTACACACAAACTTGCTTGTTCAGTTTATGCACAAAATCCTAAAGTACATACTTATTCGAAGTCAAACCGATATACCGACTCAACAACAGCTGTTTTTTCTATGAAAAAGTAAATTTCCTCAAATTTTTTGTTTTTGTTTTTGATGCTTACATTCATAAGCCCTTTTCCTACAAATGAGAAATATGTGATACAATGCTTAAAATAATTCTATGCATATCTAGTTTTTATTTGAGATCAATGAACGAATCTCATCTCACATCTGACAACTAGCTACTTGCCAAAGGTTAAACCATAAGCTAGGTTTTGGTTAGCACATCATTAATAGACAATATTTAGATCATAAAAAAGTATTGAGTTTTCTCATACTTACTTCATACTTTTTTTCTTTCCTCAATATGGATTTTACTATAAAGTTGCATAATTATTCTTGTTTATTTATGTGGAATAACTTTTATAGCGAATTAATTTAAACTTTACTGTAGGTAATTTGACGATTTGAGAAGACAAGACAATATGAGTGCATATTGTTGTTTCAGATTGAGGGTATCACATATCCAGGGAAGAAAATTAGCAGCAGTAGTATAAACAAATGTGTTAAATAACAGCATTAACAGACATTCAAATATAGTTCAAATATCTTTATATAAGGCTAACTCGAATTTTACGAAGCACCAATCAGTGGTTACTCTTTAGTGGTAATGTTTCATTTAAAATTAAAATCAAATTAAGCTTCATAGACGTTTGTGAGATGATTCGGAAAAGAAGTTTTGAGATGAGAATAGTTGTTTGTTTAAACTCAGTTTGTTGTATGTACGATAGTCCACATGCGCCAAAATGGTACAAGGTACTGGCGAAAATGTTGGTTTGAAGAGCAATATGTGGGGGAACTATATTCGAAAGTCCGCTAACGCTGCTAAGGCTTCTAATGATGTTGGACACTATGGTTATTCCCCTCTTTGACTTTACAGGTCGGTATTAATATCGTGACGCTGAGGTCATCTTCAGAGTAGCATAGTTTTTGATACACCATCACTAGCAAATGCCCGCCGGCCACTAATGCATTTACCCGTACCTGTCCGGGCCGGCTAGTGCTGATTCACTATTGTAAGACGCGAGTAGCGCGTTGCCCAGCAACGAGCGCACTTCAGTCCAAAGTCACGTTTGTTACTATACTGTAGAAGTGATACAAAGGGTGTAGCTGTAAGTTAGTTTGTAAACGCCCTCGGGCGACGCCTCTAGGATGTAAAGATAGCTCTTAATAAAGGTCTAATACTAAGTCTAATGATGATTTTGTTTTGTTTGAAAAGGTATTGAAACAAGAAGTAAAGGATGAAGTTCCTTGAAAAAACTAACTGTGTTGAATGAAGTTTTGAAAATGTTTGATTGAAAAGCTTTCGAACTGGCGGTTTACGAAAATCCGGACCGGGCCGGTGGGCGCCGAAAAGAAACTGTCGGTGCCGAAGCGAAGTTCTCGCGAACGCTCGCGCATGAAAAGTCGAAAAGAATATGATCGAGTCACGGTTTGTAGCCAACTCAAGCACGCAGCACGGAGGCGCTCTGACGCACTGATCATATTCTTTCCCAACTCACAAACAAAACACAGTAACATATTGTATTTATGGTGATCCTTATGCATTTTATCTGTTTCATTATATGTATCTATTTGTCAGATATTGTAGCTTGTAGTGTCACCGTTATATATTCTAGTTTTAGACTTGTGTTGTGAGCGACTTGTTAATAAAATTAATAGTTTTTTAATGTCACAATGACTCTTCTTTCATGAATTCTATTCTATCCATCCTTTTCCATTTTCTGTCCTTTATTGACCTCCATATACCTCTATGTGGTGATATACTAAATCATTGGGATTGAATACAACATTATCCAATGGCAATTTAAATAAGTGAAAATTATTTTGTATTTTAAAAATTCACTATAAAATTAACTGTTCTGTTCTCTAAAGGGATTTCAAATACCATTTAGATTTGGTCGTTTATGTAATTTAGAATATAAAACATTGAAATATGTATGTAATCAGAATATTTATAAATCATAATGCATTGTAATATTATTTATTAACTTTATTTGGAGTATACTTATACACTGGCGTACAATTAACAAAATCTCACTATCGGGTTTTATTAAAACTTACATTATTTATGTAGAATAATAAATAAATACACACCACATATCTGTGACGCATTGGCACTCCTTAACATTATTTCCAATACATACAGTTAAACCTTGGAATACAGGCGCTGCACTTAATATTCTGTGTTGATTAAAGAAATAATTAAAAGCAAGTCCAAGGTTTCAC
Source organism: Bicyclus anynana (assembly GCF_947172395.1). Classification (NCBI taxonomy): domain Eukaryota; kingdom Metazoa; phylum Arthropoda; class Insecta; order Lepidoptera; family Nymphalidae; genus Bicyclus; species Bicyclus anynana. The sequence continues at coordinate 1,695,337 of NC_069096.1, read as the reverse complement.
TGTATGTAAGTAGTAAAAATATATCTACCCACATAATCATAAAAATACAAACTTAAACATATTATAGGAAAACCATAAATAACTACCTGCCAGCGCTGCATAGGCTATAGGAGCTCAGACCAATTATAGAGGGACCAGTATCATCCAATTTCACAAGGAATTTGTCTGAAAAAAATTGTCTGTCATGAAAACGAGCTCAACTTTTTTTGAGGAAAACTAAGTTGTTCACAAAAAAGTATTTTTACGGAGGTCTTTACCGACGAACATGATTACAACTATGAAACATCGATGCTAAAGAGACAGTTTTTATAATCGCATTAGATCGTTGATCATATACTTTGACAGAAAGTAACGTTTAGCAAGGCGGCTAGCCTATTCACTATTTTGGTCTTTAATAACAACCTATTAAAATAAACATCAAATCAATTGACAAAATGTCGTTTACGAACTGTGATATCCATCAGTAAGTACCGGATGACATTTTTACATAGAATCTCAATTTCATATAAATCAACTGGCATACGTCACGACAGTAAATTAGTCTTCAGGTCCTATACAATAATTGGTCTGAGGCGCGAAAGATATCCCTCCCCGCTGTCCCTCCCTCTTACGTTAATTTTTACGCTGTCTATACGTCTTTCTTTTACCATGTTGTCAAAGAGTAATTCGTCAAGTTTTATTTAGGTTTTGTTTTTATGACTAAAGAGGGTAGAAATACAAAACAAGAAAATAACAAAAATAACTTTAAAGCGGCAAGAGTTCTGGCTTTGGACGCGATTCGTATGCATTGACACGTTTGAAGAATATCTTAGTTTTGATAAATTAAAATACATAGAATAGTTTTGGGAATGATTAAAGTTCAAGGTACTTACGCACTAAATAAAAACAATGTTAAAAAACTATACATAACTTAATACTTCACTTCACTGCTAACATCGGTGTTTAGGATTGATCTTACTTTGCTATAATTCAACAGTACTGCAAAGTAAGCTTAGTTCATCTATTGAAGCAGGGTTTTCAGTGGACGGGTGTAGATTCTGTGGGATTATTTTCGACTCTTTAGAGTTTTTTTTAAATGTACTTTTCTATAGATCGTTCAATTAGTTGATTTCTTTGCTGTTAGTGATCTTAAAGAAAACGGGATTAAGGAATTAGTTTACCAATATAATTTTAACCATATCGGAAGCTCCCTAACGTCAGCCACACACGATTAAGATTTATCTTCAAGTATCGTTTGGTTATGGGTATGGTTTCGATATTTTTTTCACTGCCTACAACTATAACCCCAAAGTGCGATGCAGACTTATATATGTGACCGTTGTGTGGCTGGCGTTTAACTAATCCAACGGAAACGTATCGAACTTTAATATGCACCTTGCAGTAAAAAAAACAGCTTTATTAATACCTTTAAGGCATATAGTCGATGACTATTGTTAATAAATTAAAAAATAAATCGGGCTATATTTATAAATAAGCTACAAGATGGCAAGATTGAGCACAGAATAAATAGCAATATATATACTACGTGGCCGGAACTTACTAACTAGTGGCGAGATTACTATGAGCGTACAAGAGACTAATTTTTTCTTTTTTGGCTACAATAGACTACATAAATAACTAGTAGAGTACTAAAAATGGGTGGACTGTATGTGGGAATTGAGTTTATATTGCGGTTTATACAGATTTCATCACAGAAGTTGAACAGAGGATGTATGCTGGGAATACAATTCTTAAAACTCGACTTTAGTTCCAGCACGGCGATTAATTATTAAGTAGTAGAGCGAAAATATTTAACAACTAGCAACCGCTCGTGACTTCGTCTGCGTAAAAATCACAAATCCCGCGGGAACCATGGATTTTTCCGGGATGAAAAGTAGCTTAATCCATTTCCATTCCAAATTTCAGTCAAATCGCTTCAGTAGACGCAGCGCAAAGGACGAACAAACACACACTTACACACTAACTTTCGCCTTTAAAATATTAGTGTGATAATATGCTTTAAACGTGTACAGTTGACTTTGTACCTGCTATGTAACAAAGCCACTATGGTCTAGAGCAAACTCCATACTTGTCTATGATAGAAGCATAGGCACAGACAATCAAAACTAACAGCTTTCATAAAAAGAGATGTCTTTTTTTATTGTTTACAAGTTAGCCCTTGACTACAATCTCACCTGATGGTAAGTGATGATGTAGTCTTAGATGGAAGCGGGCTAACTTGTAAGGAGGTGGATGAAAATCCACACCCCTTTCGGTTTCTACACGGCATCGTACCGCAACGCTAAATCGCTTGGCGGTACGTCTTTGCCGGTAGGGTGATAACTAGCCACGGCCGAAGTCTCCCACCAGCCAGACCTGGACCAATTAAGAAAATCTCAATCTGCCCAGCCGGGTATCGAACCCAGGACCTCCGTTTTGTAAATCCACCGCGCATACCACTGCGCCACGGAGGCCGTCAGAGCCAGAGATGTCTAGCTATTGCAGGCTCTTTAGTCCATAGAGTAGGTGTAATTTATAAGCACCTAAGGCGTCCGGCTCAGAGAGTAGAGCTGGGGTGTGTCAGAATTTAAAGGGTTGGATAGTGTTGTATAATTTAGAGCCTCAATAGCTCAACGGTAAAGCGGTCAGACTCACCAAGGTGTGGTGGTTCGATCCTCACTCAGTTGGACTATTGTCGTACCGTAATACAGTCTTTTCCACAGATATAAGAGGTAACTGGATTTATAAAGTATCAATTCTTTGTATTGAAACCAGCGTACCCAGGGGCGTGGCCTAAATGGCTGTTTAATATTTAGTGAAAAATGTAGCCACCCTTACGTTAGAGTTGAATATTATTTATACCTTTTGTCACAGAACAAAACAAGACTGCTAGTACATGCGCGGGCACGCTTGCGATGTTCCGCACACCCGGGTGTACGCGGGCCTCGCCCCCTTGCTACTTCTATTGCTAAAAGCGTTAGTTTTTATCGTTGACTGTTCTGTGGTCTTTCCCAACTAATTGGAGGGGAATGGCAATAGCTTGTATTTATCAGAGAAATGGAAGATGTTCCACCCTCGCGTAGCTCCGTTTGCGTGCAGTTTAGCGCGGTGTGTGTGAAAAAAACGCCGTCAGATGCTTTCCGAGCCGGTCTGTGTGAAGGGGCACTTATCTGTCCACTTTTGTTATTTTTCTGTCAAGCGATTTGGTAGGTAGGATTAACCGGTATATGATTTCGGCTGGAAACCGGTTTGGGGATCTGCATAAGTATCTGTACCTCAACATTGTAGACGGAAACTATAGATACAAATTATTTACAAAAAAAAAATTAAATTGAACAAGAAGATTGTCAACTTAGTGACGTAATCTGTATGATTGGAATGTAGAGTAATTTTTCTTCTGAAATGGAATGTTGATAAAGTTATACAAAATAAATATGTATATAATGTATTTTTGAAATTTATAGGCGGAACGTAGTTTGGCAATAACGATCGCGAAATTCAAAACTATACAATATTCAAAACGCAATATAAGCTCAACTCTGAAATATTGGCAATCAAGCTGCAATATTTTGGGCAGCAAACTATTTCTTTTTTTTTTGCTAAAGATTAATAAATTACTATTTTAATTTTCAAGATGGATTCAAAGATATGTACTGATCCTGTAAACTTTACTACGGACTAAATAGGAAAATGGCAAATAGTAGACAATGAAATATTGGAAACGGCTTTTTTTAAAAGTTCAGAATGCTTTCTCATTAGACTAGATATTTTTTTTGAAATTACTAAATTTGGCTTGGAATGTTTATTTATTCAGTTTGCAACTATGTATTAATACTAAGATTAGTCTTTTAAATTTATTTTGGATTGTCTACTTCCAATATCTATTCTATAAACGACAAAACTACATCTACCTTCATTTTAAAAAATCGTCTTCCATAACTATATTATGCTAAATCTATCAAATTCAAATATCTTGCCACATTTTGACTACATTAGACCAACAAAACAACAAATTAAAACTAAATCGAAACTATTTTTAGAATATAGAATCTCCTCTTTTTTGTAAGTCTGATAAAAATATACAAATAAAAGGAATATTTACATATTAAAAATAAAATATCATATTAGCGTTAATAGATTCAGTTTATCAATAAACATCACGATAGGTATTTGTCACGTATTGAGATTTGATACAGAATATTGCCTCTACTATTTTATCTGGAACTATCTGTTATCTGCATTTCATACTATGCTTCTTATTTCACCGCCTTATTATGTTAGCAAGCATTATAAAAAAGTTGTTGCAATTCGCAGGTTTCGACTACACACAGCATTTTCCTGCCCGTTTTTTACATTATACTTTTTAACATATAAATAGTTTTTAGCATACTCGTTGTCCATCGAACCGTTCGTACGATAATATTACTGCAAAAATCTTTTTATCAATAAAAGTAACCAACTTCAAAGATGCATAACTCTAAAAAGCGAAAAATACCATCATACCTATGTCCTTTCTATTTATCGAAAACGGTGCTATGCCAAATAGACACTTATCATTTTGCTTTTTTTTTCTGTTTTTAGTGTGTCCTATATGTCTATAGTGACCGAAAACACCACATGGGCAATTTCGTTTACTTAAAATGAAAATTACTGAAATTTTCATTTTAACACAAAAGTACTGAACTGATTTTTTCATGAAAGTTTTCTAAATTGGTTAAGAAATATAACGAAGTTATGAAGTAACAAACATTAAAAAAATCATACGCGTCGATTTGATTACTTTACCCCTTTAACTTTACCTACCTTTACCCTTTTTTGAAGTTGCTTAAAAACGTAAAAAGTCATCGAGTTGCACTTGTCTGCGACCGCCCATACTCTCTCTAAGTTATAGGTATCCCTACATTTATTGATATACTGAATCTATGTATCACAATGTTGCCTATTATATTAAAAGTAGTAGTCCATAAAATTAGTAAATGTAAACAATAAGTAGTAAATGTAAATAATATCATACAGAGTTTACACACAGTTAATGATAGTGTCCTTTGTACACGGCAATGTAATGCAAGTACTTAAACTAACACCTTTCAGTACACGTGGTATTGATAAATTCATTTATTTTTGATTCGGGCTCGACAAAACTACACCATAATACAAACAGTTATTAGCGAAGAAACATATGACTTTTCAACTTGATACTTGGATAGAAGCAGGCGTTACTTTGCGGAAGTTCATCATGATTATTTAATGATTTATTTATTTTGCTATTATCCGCGAAAATTCGGCGAACCCATGCGACAACGTCACCCAGGTCCGACAAAATACTCTCTACGTACGTTTCACCCCGAAACCGGAGCATCCTCAGGAGATGTTGACTCTACAACGTGCAATTGCAAACTTGATACTTGGACTGTTGATTTTTTTACATTTTCTGAAAACGTAGGATTACCTACTGCAGGTACGCAGATAGAGTTGTAACAACACTAACTGCAGTTATTGTATGAAAAATTATGTGATCCGAAGTCCCAAGTTAATTAGTAGACCAACAAAGCAGTTCAGGTGAGAGAAATGTAGCATATCACCTGACAATTGTAGTTTTATATGTAGGGTAGTTTACAAACATAGGGACCTCGTGAGTTTCGGATCACATAAGTTTAACCGCTGGACCAACGAGGTTGGGTCCCATGTATCAGAGGTGAAGCAGTAAAAAGAGCTTGAAAACTGACAGTTGTAGTTGAAGAGGGTAGTTTACAAAAAGTAGGTGTAGGGTAGTTAATTGCGGCTCTGAGTTCTAAGTCCTTTTGAGTCCGTGGGGTAGTTTACAACAGCAGCGCGGAGTGGTCCCGGTGCAGGCGGCGGCGCGCGCGCAGCGGCGCGGTGGCGAGGATGTCGGAGGGCGGCGGCGGGCCCGCCTGCCGCGCGCCGCTCTCCTGGTAGTAGATCTGCGCGCCGCCGCACGCCGCGCCCAGCACCACGCTGTCCTCGCTCCTGTGACAATGTCGATATGATGATATGACGAGAGAAACACGTCGAAACTATATCTAAATTATTTACTTTTTTGATATGCTTTTTACACTTACAACCGCATTATGACCTAACATGTGAACTAATTAAATATGGCTGTGTGGTTAGTGTATAAGTGGGTGCTAGAGGCACACTATCACATAACACATTATTCTCTATCTGAATAAAATCTTGGTCCAACTAGGAGTGCTGAAAATTGGTAGATTGACTATACTCAAAACAGTCGTTCAAAGCTGCTCCTATTGAATTTGGCTGGGCAGTAAAGGCCAGTGCTGACATTCTCTTAAAAGGGCCCCTTAAAGAAGGCCCTGGAATGTTAGAATTTTTCTCCTGCCACACGGTGGACTCGGCCCGGTGCATCCATGGAATGCAAAGATATTCGTCTCATACTTATTAAAGGGAGGAAAAACCTACCATTTTTAGGAAACTTATTAGACGGTAAGAAAAAAGTGAGATGCAAAATTTAATAGTTGTCTAGAAATCGGACTTACCGCAGTATAAATTCGGTGAGATCAGGCTGCTCCTCGAACTCGTTGTGTATGTAACCCATGGTGGCGATGTCCAGCGCCGCCCAGGGGCCGCCCTTCTTCACGGTGCCCCAGTCCGGGTCCAGCACCAGGTAGCTGTAGTCCGAGGCGTCCGTCTCCGTCGTCAGCGGCTCTATGCACTTCTGCTCGATTGGCCCTAACGCGTTCAAAGACGTTTCCCACTGAAAAAAAAAGTTAAATTAAATAAAGTAAAATTCATTAATTAACTTCAACACTGTAATGCACTCTATCTCAATTCCTTTAAATAAAGTTGCAAATGGCAACTATTCTAAACAGTTTCAATACAACAATTAAACAACATTTTCATTATAGGTGATGTCTAAGATGTAACGCGCATATATTTTTTTAAAATCCCTCTTCAATATTGTTCTAAACACACCCAAGCGAAATACAATATACAATGAAAACAGACTTCGCAAGGGCTTTGCACATCCTAGCCGTGCATAGTAAATTTACGCAAAACGAGTATTAGGGAAATACCTACAAGACATGTGCTCAGAAGTTATTTGACTTCGTAACTTCCGCGCCATTTTACCATGACATTACAAGGTGGTAATCTACCTCTAAGGAGTTGATAGTGTCAGCGTGAATCGCTGCCGCAAATTTACACTTACCAAGGAGTTGATAGTGTCAGCGTGAATCGCTGCCGCAAATTTACACTTACCAAGGAGTTGATAGTGTTACCGCGAATCGCTGCCGCAAATATACACTTACCAAGGAGTTGATAGTGTCAGCGTGAATCGCTGCCGCAAATTTACACTTACCGAGGAGTTGATAGTGTTAGCGTGAATCGCTGCCGCAAATATACACTTACCAAGGAGTTGATAGTGTCAGCGTGAATCGCTGCCGCAAATTTACACTTACCAAGGAGTTGATAGTGTTAGCGTGAATCGCTGCCGCAAATATACACTTACCAAGGAGTTGATAGTGTCAGCGTGAATCGCTGCCGCAAATTTACACTTACCAAGGAGTTGATAGTGTCAGCGTGAATCGCTGCCGCAAATTTACACTTACCAAGGAGTTGATAGTGTCAGCGTGAATCGCTGCCGCAAATTTACACTTACCAAGGAGTTGATGGTGTCAGCGTCGTTCGCGGCGTCCAGGTCCAGCAAAGACAGCAGCGCCATGTTGTGCAGCCCGCTCACGAACAGCGCGCACTTGACGGCCTCCGCGCTGTACGTGGGCAGCGTCTCCACGTCGCTGTCACCGTCCGACTCGGACTCCTCGCTTTCTTCGTGTCGCACTTGTGTCCTATAAAATATATAATCAAGCAATCATCGTCATTTTAACTGATGAAACAATAAATCATCGATAGTAATACATAGACGAAAATTAATTTTTGGGACCTGTATCGAAGCGAAGTAGTGCAGATTGGATTATAGTAGATGCTATGAGTATGTCTGTAATTTTGCGAGAGGGTCGGATTAAGGTCTAAGGGCGGACGATGTCGCGAGCGTTAACTAGTAAGTTAGATCGATCAGCACCTCCAATTAAAATAATATAAAATTCTGAAATTGAGTTGACCCCGATTTGTTCGGATTACAAAAATTAATCATCATTGGTTTAGGATTTCCTCTTAAATCAAAAACACGCTGTGCTCATTAGTTATTCTGAATTTTCAAAAAAATACAAATAAAGTAAAAATATAAACGAATGTTGAAATTGGACACATTACCATATAACGAGTAACGGTCATTGTCGAACTGTGGTTATTTTTAGCATCTCGGACGGGTTTAAAAATACTTTTGAAAACCAGTCTACCTCAAAAGCGGGTTGCGTTTATTTTTAGCGCATTGAAATGTTTATTTTTAAAATGTAACCTTATGGCGATAAAAATACTTTCAGAACCTGTTCACCTTAAATGCAAATGGTGTGTATTTTTAGAATGCCTGTTAATGTTTTTGGGGTCCTGCAGATTTGTATCGACTGGGTACGTTTTCACTAAATGAGAGCATTTTGGTAAAGTAGAGAAGTTAGATTATTATTATCGACAAGTTTGATAGTCAAATTTGCCTGAACTAATTGTCTTTCTATAATAATTATACATAATTACATTCTACAGTTACACAAATATAACATCGCGTAATTTCAACATTGATTGCGTGGAAGCATTGACTACGACTTACCTTTCCGAAAATGTGACTTGTTTCTCCAAAGCAGGTGTCAGTAATTCTCTTAGCTCTAAAGGTGTCATAACTCTACTGCTGTACCCGCTCGACTTGTCCGAAAACGCCAAATGACTTAACTTCTCCATTAAAGGCGTCAGTTGTACTCCCGACAACTTTTTCTTTAAACTAACAGTTTCCGATTCTGTTCCAATTTGAGTTTCACTACTTTCTGATAATGATTTTAGAGGTAAAGACAATGATTTCCGTCGAGATTGATCACTTTGTATTGTTTTTGTGGAATCTTTCGCAACTTTCTTCGGCGTCCGCTGCGGTGATTTTATCAAATCTGAATCAAAATCTTTGAACTTGTCTAGTTCGCAAAGTTTGAGGTTGAAATTAAACATGTTATCTTCTTTCGTTTTTTGTTTGATACCAGAATAATACTGCTCTAGGTATTGATTGAATAGGGACTCTGAAATCGCGACCCCGTCGTTTCTGAACACTGGGAATAACGGATCGTTGATTGTCATTGTGTTTTGACTTTTTTCTTCAGGAGAAGGATCAGATTGCCCGTCTATTTTGGAACGTTTTAACTTCATCTTTGACGATGTCCTTGTGGATAATTTTCTAAACGTCTCCTGTAAATCTGTAACGCTGGCTAGCTTTCTTATCGGCTCTGGTTTATTGATAAAATGTTCTCCTATACAGTTGCTGTCTAAAATTATTTTGGTATCTCTTTTTTCATCATCCATGCCATTTGTTGTGTTCTCTATATTTTTAAGCACATCTGGTTCTACGTTTTCTCGTTCGTCTGCGATAAAATCGGGTTTATCGGGATTCTGACATATAGATAGCATGTTTCCATGCAGTCGTTTGTATTCCACCATGGGTGTAGAGCATACGCTGGTTTGACCCGTAAACACGTTTTCGTTTTCTTTTGCGTCTTCATCCAACGATTTCTGATTTTTGAAACTAAGAGATAATTTGTTTGGGCGCGGCCTTGGTTTGTTGGTGAACGGTACTACGTCAGGCATGCTGGGTTTTCTTTCTACACCTGGATTTTCTTCTTTATTTGGCGGGGATATCATTGTGTGATCTTCTTCGGGTACCGCAGTGAACAGAAGGGATTTGTCTCTCTTCATACCCGATTGGGGATGGTCCCGAGCTCTTTCACGTTCTGCTTCTTGTAACTACAATCAAATTCATAATTTGTTTGGTTAATTTAATAGTTATATGCAATATCGAAGGGACAGTAAATGTTAAAAGATTTTTCATTAAAATGTGTGTTCACATTTACGTTACAATGTTTAATATTATTATGTGTTGTTATGTAAGTCCAATACAAGGACCTATTTATAGGATATTTCTCTATTAATTCTTGTTGTGGGAGAAGACATAAAAGAATAAGGTATTCAAATTATCAGACAAATAAAAAGGTACGCGTAAATAACAAAGTTTTATACACAGTCTTTAGTACTTTTTTTTTGACGTCTAAAAAGATAAGTATAAAAATTACCTTTTTGTATTTAGCGATAACTTCGTCTCCCTTTTGGTAGAAATCTTGTAGTTTGTCTGTTTGTTTCCTTAGGGCGTTGTAAGTCTTTTTTCCTACATATACTACTAAAAGTTGAGCACCTAAAGGCAAAGGGGTGTCAGTTTCTAGGTTCTCGGCGGGTGATTTTATCCGATATGGGTCCACCACTGTTAAATATGAGGTCAAACTTGGCGGTAGTTGTGTTGAAATGATTCTGCAACAATTCGAACGTTAAGTTAACTCTGTAACAATCTTTTAAAAGTTTCTTTGGACAGAATTTTGAAAGACTTTATTTTTATTTCCAGATGACGCAACTTGCCCAAAGGTGGTAAATTTGTCAGTTTTGTGAATTCAAAATTTAAAAGCGAAGCGGAGCGAGGCAGCGGAGCCGAGAATCGGAGAAATATTAACCAATAGGATTGCACAAAATCTCCGCTTCTCTTAAGTGGACTTGTGAGCTAGTTTAAAAAATCATATAAAACCGAAACGGAGAGAGGTTAAATAAATTAAATTTAACATTTATTTATTTAACATGGTCTGCAACACCGCCCCGGTGAACAGACGGTACGCAACTCGCCTCCGCATTAGTCAGTTTTTCCGCTACGCTCCCTCACTTCATTCTTGTGGACAGGCAGCCTAACAGTTTATGGCAGCACGTCTTGTCTGCAGAAGAAAACAGAGCCGATTGCTTTCATGAATTTATCATCTATGATCTAATTACTTACTTGTTATTGTAAAGTATGACACCGCCCAATACACCTTTACTCCTGCGACAATGCTCCAAGATCTGCATTGACTCCATGTACACGGACGTAGCACTCTGGAAATGTTTACTTTAATTAGAGCCTCAATAGCTCAACGGAAGGAGCGGTCGGACTCATCACCGAGGGGTGTTGGTTCGATCCCCGCCCCGTTGGTCTATTGTCGTACCCACTACTAATAGCATTTCCCGATTAGTTGGAGGGTAATGGGAATATTGGTCATTGGTCAAATATTCTTTTCTTTTTTTTAAAGTCACTCGTCTAGACTTTGCTGCCTCAAGGAATTTTAGTTAAAAGAGTAAGTAAGGTTATATCCTTAACTAAGCAGTTTTGTCCTACGTTGAGACTGATATAAATTGCGTGAAATTATTGAGTTATTAGAAAATAGAGGTTGGCTCTGGATCTCAATATTACCACTATAAGGTAATACAATACTTGTTCGTTCAAACAACTGAATTGTATTGTTTGCAGAGTAACAATTTCATTATCAGTAGTAGCGAAGTAAGTTTCCTGTACTATTAATCTACTATTGCCTATAATGATGCCTGTAATCCATTAATCCAGAAACTTTCCGAGCTGCCTCTGTGATGTTTCAAGTGTTTATTTATAGTATATCTTATCAGTATTGTTGATAATGATAACTTAAAGACTTTATATTAATTATTACAAAACGGTATCATTCGAAAACTCTATCATACGCAATACAAGTATGAACTGAAAAAAATACTATAGCGGTCTCCAGTATCTATATTTTTAACCGACTTCAAGAAAGGACGAGGTCCTCAATTCGTCGGAATATTTTTTTTCGATCTCGATAGAATTCGTCTCTATCTATCGGTAAGTACCTACTAGGGAGAGGTGTAGACGAATTCGAAACTCCCGCTGTAGAGTTATGAAAATGTTACAGAATAGGCTTCTTGAATAGATTTTACTTTTTCGATCGATTATATCTGTGTCTCCTATCACGAAAAAGGGACAGAGGTGTGAAACAGAAAGATGCGCGCTATTCGATTCGTATGACTTGTTTGTTTTTTGATTAAGTATGCTTTTGTTATAAATGTTTAGTGACTTTGTTTCTTGGTGTGTTAGCCATTTTCAGCTTATAATCGCTTATGAAATTTAGCACAGAGAGAGATTGCATGATGGTCGATTAATTAACATATCAGAAACCAAAGATCGTTTAAAGAAACCTAACACCTATCTATCTAATAAGGTACTATCTGCTACTATCTTGTTAATTGTAAGCAAAATCTATACTTAAATGTTCAATATATAAGTAAATACTAGTTAACCACTGTAGAGTAGGTCGTTACGTAGTATGTACCTATTCGTAGGTATAAAATATAAATACCTACCCACAGGTAAAAAGTAATTCGTTAATCCTGTTATAGTACCGTAGCGTGGTTGACCAATGCGTTAATAAGATTTAAGGCCTTAAAGGTGAAATAAGGTTACATTTGTGAAGGTTATGACAGGGTGAAGGTTAATTTTTGTGATTATGTGCCACAGCACGTGGCAAGGCAAAAAGGCCGACATTATAGTCAAACTTCGTCGGTGAGAGACAGACTTTTTTTACAAAAGATGGGATTGCATTTGACCACAATCGCATTTAACTGAATGGATATAAGTGTAAAAATATGGTTTAATACAGGTATGCGCAACTTTTTACATGTTCTGGGCCAAACTATAGCATGCAAATACGTTCGCGGGCCGCGTTTAAAAGTAGTGCATTTTAAAGTAGCAAAGACATACGTGTAGAAATACGATTTAATTTTAATATGTGACATGCGTAACTAAAACCATTGCACTATGGCCTGTATTAAGATTATTTTTTTCATTATCAAACTTGAAGTTTAAGAAACTTTAGATCATAATAATGATGTTCAATTTATATGGTGAGGAGCACAACACTGTACTCATGTAGTTACGTGTTCTGGAAGTCTATTAATATCGACTTGATAGTATAATTTCCTTGCGGGCAACTTTAACTTTTATTATTGTCAATAATATGGACATTGACTGCGGGTTTCCTATAGATATATCGTCTATTCAATCAGTAACATCTGTAACACTAACCTTTGGAAGGCTCAACATTGGCACCCTTTGGAATATATGACAGCCATACTGTAGCACCGGCAGATACGTCTCGAAGATCTGGTACAGTTTCTCAGCCAACCGCTTCTGGTCCTCCAAGCTGTCGGCGAGCGCCTGCAGGTCCCCGTGGTACACTTTGATCATGGACGTGAGCAAGCTGGCTCGGTTCTTTAGCACCCAGTCGGGTATGTTCCGGTCGCTGCCTATTGCCTGGTGGAAAATGTTGACGAACCCTGAATTTAAAGTCTTCAAGAGCGAATGAAAGTTTTAAATTGAGTTATCACCCGCATGGTATTGGGTGTGACGACAAAGGGGAGCGAGTAAGAGCAAGCTCACTCTACTATACCATGATGGTACTAATTAGATTTGGTAAACTAGATGCTTAAAAACTCGTAGCTTCCGCAAGCCGAAGTAAACATTTCTTTGCTTGGACTTGCGGAAATTAGAAGAACTGTCTTAGGTTATGTTTAAAACGTCAGACTTTCCAAATGTTTAACTATTACTAAACCCATAATAATGTTATCAGTATGATTGACATGATTATTATTAACGACCTCTATCAGATGTTATTAGATGGATTAACGTGCTCGAGGCATTTTGATGTAAAACCATCAACTCCTAACTCCGGGCAGAGAACTTTTACAGCACAGTGTCGACCAGCCTTGGACCACGTGATAGCTACATAGACTAACTACTGAACCAACGGGGTACTTGCTAATATCATCATAGTCATTATCAACCCATATTCGGCTCACTGCTGAGCTCGAGTCTCCTCTCAGAATGAGAAGCGTTAGGCCAATAGTCCACCACGCTGATTCAATGCGGATTCGTAGACTTCACACACGCACAGAATTAAGAAAACTCTCTGGTATGTAGGTTTCCTTACGATGATTTTCCTTCACTGTTTGGGACAAGTGAAAATTAATTTCTTAAAATGCGCACAACTGAAAAGTTGGAGGTGCATGTCTCGGACCGGATTCGAATTCACACCCTCCGGAATCGGAGGCAGAAATCATATCCACTGAGCTATCACGAGTTTCTTACCAATATGTATCTGCCATATTCTCTGATGATGAACTTGCCGCTCTGCAGCGTGATGGCGAGCGGCTGGGAGAACAGCGACTTGATGCAGTGCGCGGCGCCAACCACCTGACCAAACAATGGAGATATAGATTCCAATTCGTTTTATTGTTATATTTTTTGACCTCCAATTAGAAAGAAAGAAATAAACATTTATTCCAAAAATTGTGTTACACACTTAACCCTTAACACTATTGTAGTACTGTAGTTGTACCAGACCACTTAGGCAAGTCAAAAACCAAAAGTATTCTAAGCATTAGGACACAACTATGTTATGGCATTAATTATTCATTACCATCATCATATCAGAAGATGGATGTCCAGACCTTTTGTAGGGACTTCCAAACATCACCATTCTGAGCCTGCATCCAGTCATTTCCTGCGACTCGCTTGATTCCGTCAGCCCATCTGGTGAGAGCTATTCCAGTACCTTGGGACCTCAACGTCCATCGGCTCTTTGAAATATGTGCCCTACCCATTGCCATTTCAGCTACGCGACTTGTCAAAATAAAATAAAGTGGTAACCTAGTCGGATTATTTTCAGGGGGCATATTTGCAACGAAGTCTGAAAGATAGTTTGAAAAAAAAAACGCCCCACCACTAGTATACGTTAGTAGTTTTATCCGATTATTCACGAATATCCACATTCATAATATTATTAAGATAGAGTACCTATAGTATGGCCATGAATAAATATTAGTAGAGAGAGAGAGAGTAAAATAGTATTTTACAGAAATATGTAACGGAACAATTTGTTCATGTTTCATTGTTGCGTACAGGCTACTCTCTTTTAAAACATTAAAACACTTGGTTACACAAAATGTAGTAAGCCCATGCGAAAACACGTTTTCATACAACACGCTATATGTGTGTTGTGGTCTAAAACCGCTAGAAATAGAATTTAATTCGCATACAAATCTCTACAATGGTAAGCACTCCGCAATAATTAAATTTCCAGCTCGGCCGCGGCAACCGTTTCTAGACACGGCAGTGTGTGAGCCAAGATCGTAACAGAAAATAGGACTTTTAACTTCTGTATATTTTACTTCCACAACTTGAAACGGATTTGATGATATCAAAGGCTTCCCCGAGGGATGGTGGTAGAGACGACCAAATTAAAAGCAATAGACTTACAGTCATTCAGTCGACTTGTTTTGCATTAACCATCGACGTAGAATAACTAGCAGTTAGTTTAAATCATACTGCATACTCACCATTAGACTACCCACACACTACCGCCAGTTAATATTTTTCTTATCCTCCATAATACTTTTTTATATTCTTGCTCCGCGTAGGCTACAGAATGACGACTCACTTCCTTATTCAATCTCATCGACTGAAACTCTCGTCGTCGTCGTTATCAACCCATATTCGGCTCACTGCTGAGCTCGAGTCTCCTCTTAGAATGAGAGGTGTTAAGCCAATAGTCCACCACGCTGGCCCAATGCAAATTGGTAGACTACACACACGCAGAGAATTAAAAAAATTCTCTGGTATGCAGGTTTCCTCACGATGTTTTCCGTCACCGTTAGAGACACGTGATATTTAATTTCTTAAAATGCACACAACTGAAAAGTTGGAGGTGCATGTACCGCATCGGATTCGAACCCACACCCTCCGGAACCGGAGGCAGAGGTCATATCCACTTGGCTATCACAGCTCTTTCACAGACTGAAACTCTATGAAGTTTAATCTCATATTTAATATGATCGCTATTAATGAACCAAACAAGGCAGTCGTAGAATAATAAAAAAAAATGTTTTAGTTGAGGACGTTTGTGGCCTGAGTACGCATAATAAAACAACTCATTCCAATGCAGATTTAGCAAAAAAATATGCATTATGCACGCCGTCAATACGTACTTCAGATACGCGGGGCATACAAAAGTGAGCTCTAGTAAAACTCCCGAGGGAGTAGAAATGCGCAGAGGGAATATAATTAAAAATTCTTTTATGATGCTTAAAGAAACACTCGACAAAGTGTTTGTAGAACACAATAATGAGGTTTGAGTAGATAATTCATAGTTCACGACTCAAAATATCTCTAAATAGTTTTGCGACACAGAATGATATTCAAGAGACTCTGTCAGATGTTACATTTTTTGTAGACTCGTAAGCGTTACTTTGCAAAAACTTATTATGAATTATTTATAATACTCCACGAGAAATCCGATGAAACAACGCGGCAACTTCACCCAAATGAAACTGTTCTTTACATCTTTGAGCGTTGTCAACAGTTTCGCGGATTTGCCGCGTTGGTCATCGGATTTGCATGCAATTATACCGGCAACCAAGCATTTCTGACCAAAACACATTTTCACGCTTCCCCACACGGCCTGTATTTTAATTCTTTACAAGTTAGCCCTTGTCTACAATCTCACCTGATGGTAAGTGATGATGCAATCTAAGACGGAAGCGGTATAACTTGTTAGAGGGAGGATGAAAATCCACACCCCTTTCGGTTTCTACACGACATCGTACGGGAATTCTAAATCGCTTGTCAGTACGTCTTTGCCGGTAGGGTGGTAACTAGCCACAGCCGAAGACTCCCACCAGCCAGACCTGAAGCAATTAAGAAAACCTCAATCGGCCCAGCCGGGGATCGAACTCATTACTTCCGTCTTTTAAATCCACCGCGCAAACTACTGCGTCACGGAGGCTGGTTTGCGCGGCTGTCACAAAAGCTACTATTTCTAAAACTTTTATAATACCGACCTACGTACCTACTGATTTATATTTATGTTGACTTTGTAATCATACTTTAAACACCAATGTAACATAGTAATGGGTTGTTCTTTCATACTTCACGTAAAACAACTTGAAAACACACTCAACGAATTAAAGTCAACGCGCCTCGCGTTTTGACCCAGTCAGCAATCCGACGAATTGCTCTTCGTTTATACCGCGATGTGCATTTTCCGACTATTTTTTGATGCACTCTGTTGAGTTTATAATTTTTACATATGTTAAGTTTAGTTAAGTAGAGTATACACACACATAATCCGGTATTAGAGGTATTTTTTATAGCCTATATTGGGCTGTAAAAATAATAGAATAGAAATTTATTTGTTAGATACAGAAATATATAAAACTAATAGAGGAAAGGCACCAAATATGAACACCACTAAAACAAATTCTCAAAAAAAAATTGATTATTTCAGATACTTCGTGGTGCCAATAAAATGTAGATAGGTATCTAACAGAGCTAATAGGGTTCTTGTTGTTATAGGTTTGTAGAAAAAACATCTTAACATTTTACCGCATTTCTTGGTTATTTAAAAAATACATTAATAGCATGATTAAATCCGACAGAATAAGTTTAGAAAGAAAACATTTTAGTGGTCGACCAGAGGCGATTAGGCAACATTATAATTTATTTCATTAGTGACTTGTTGGAATACATTAACGATGTTTGGGTCAAACTAAAGAACCGGTTTCTCTTCTAACATTGCACAACAATTTACGAAGCCTATACGTTTTTTATGCATGAATCTTTCTGACTTAAACGAGATCGCACCAGCATCATCGTATCGTCGAAGAGATTAGTAGGTTGTTACAGGAATAAGTATAATTTATAATGTACAAGAACATAAAATAAAAGGAGTATAAAATAGGTCTTGCTGAGTAGCGGAGCGGAGAGAAAATGGAGTAATGGGTAATTGTTGGGTAATAAAACAAACCCAATCTATTAAACAATGCGCGGTTCCTGAATTCTAAATATGAAAGTGTTGGTGGCCAGACCTGGAGTGGGCGAACGAAAGAGTTCGCCACAACCAGTTACAGAGAATCTCTGCGAGAGTTCAGCCCGAAGGCTAGAAGAATGTAGGTTGATGTAATGTCTCTTTCAAGGTGTTTCCTGTTTGACTCGAACTTTGGCTTAAAGAGGACATTTCTATCGATAGGTTTGTGAGCTCAGTAACCAGTGCAGACGCCTCTAGAAACGTGGTTGGAATGTAAGTCCGGGTGATATACAAAATCGAGGTCCACCTCTTTGGAGACGAAGAAGCTGTGTGTTGTGTTTCTTCTTCTTCATTTTGCCTTTTCCGCACTTGGCCAGTGTGTTGTGTTATCTAAAGGCCATGAGGTCTGTCGTTATGCCATATATAACGATCAGATCTATCAGATCAGACACTAACACACCTGTCCGGCGAGGGCCAGCCGCTGCGTGTCCGACACCTACCCCGGTCGGCCGGGTCGTCCTCCTCCGCCACGCAGCACGCGGTGTGGTGTCGTACACGAACACTATCATCATCTCTCTGTACCGAGTGTAGGACACGAACACACCTGTCCGGCGAGGGCCAGCCGCTGCGTGTCCGACACCCACCCCGGGTGGAAGTAGAGCACCGCGTCGGCCGGGTCGTCCTCCTCCGCCACGCAGCACGCGGTGTCGTACACGAGCACTATCATCATCTCTCTGTACCGAGTGTAGGACACGAACACACCTGTCCGGCGAGGGCCAGCCGCTGCGTGTCCGACACCCACCCCGGGTGGAAGTAGAGCACCGCGTCGGCCGGGTCGTCCTCCTCCGCCACGCAGCACGCGGTGTCGTACACGAACACTATCATCATCTCTCTGTACCGAGTGTAGGACACGAACACACCTGTCCGGCGAGGGCCAGCCGCTGCGTGTCCGACACCCACCCCGGGTGGAAGTAGAGCACCGCGTCGGCCGGGTCGTCCTCCTCCGCCACGCAGCACGCGGTGTCGTACACGAGCACTATCATCATCTCTCTGTACCGAGTGTAGGACACGAACACACCTGTCCGGCGAGGGCCAGCCGCTGCGTGTCCGACACCCACCCCGGGTGGAAGTAGAGCACCGCGTCGGCCGGGTCGTCCTCCTCCGCCACGCAACACGCGGTGTCGTACACGAACACTATCATCATCTCTCTGTAATAGACATAAAATCTTAACATTTTTGTGTATGTCCCCCTATCCACTATAAAATAAGTAAAATAACCAAAATTTCTTTGATTGTTTAATATATTTACATAAATCGCACAAAATATATTTTTAATTAGCTTTTTAGTGTCCATGTGAAATTCAGTTTTTCATAAACCAAATCATGTATTTTTTCAGCAAAAAAGTAGCCATTAAAACCGGTTCAGCTGTTTCATAAATTAGCCCAGATAGACAAACAGACAAAAATTTTAAAAATGTATTTTTGTCTGTTTGTCTATCTGCCTTTGTGTTTTGGTATTGCGTAAACAACTATAATCAGTTGATAAACATAGTTAAATCTTGAAATCACAGATACTTCAATTTAATTATTTATTCATGTATTTGACTGGGACTATCGGTTATTATTAGCAAAGGCCAAACTCTTCAACATTCTTGGATCTTGTAAAATACATTAAAATTTTTATACTTTACAGAAATATTTAAAAAAGATTTCGTAATTAGTACTATAAGTACAAAAAAGTACATATGATATGCAGAAATAAATTGGAATAGTTAATCCTGTTATACAGACAGAATGTGAATCCAATTACAAAAGGAAATGAGGTAATACCACTAGAGTACACTAATTCATTTAGACAGGAACTAAAATACACAATATGCATACCTAATATTATATACATATATATAACGTAACACATTGAATACATATAATTTGAAAATAAATTATTATAATGTATAGACATACAAAATTTGCTTTGAAAACTAATATATACATATAAAAAAAACTAAAGACCTACATTCTGAAAATTAAAAAGAAGATTTAGATATTTTCTAGTATATAAAACAAATAGCTTTAGCCTTGAATCGTTTTGGATATCATTGTGAATACAAACAGATATTTCAAAATTTTAATAATCATCAATATTTTTATATGTCATAGTCTTCTTTTATTACCACCTATAAATTTTTAGTTACTTATAATACATATATTTAATATTGATACACACAACTTTACTAATAAATATTAAATTTGTCTAGACATATACAATTCAAATCTGTTTTAAAACCAAATTATATTCAGAACTATCAGAACTCCCGGTTTCACCTGTGTAGTTCCCATTAACGTGGAAATATGAGAGCAAACAATATCATTAATTATTCACTATCTATGCAGCTTTCCATTGGTGAAAGAGTTCTCTAAATTGGTCCAGAAGTTTTTATGTTTATATGTTACATACAAAAATACAAATCTTACCTCTTTATAATATTAGTGTAGATTACACTAATATTATAAAGGTGAATGTTTGTATTTAAGTGTGTATACTTGTCAGTCCTTAACATTGCAACTACAAAACGTTACATTTTTTTTTACAAGTTAGTACCTGATGGTAAGTAATGATGCAATCTAAGATGGAAGCGGGCTACTACTACTAGCACTACTACTGGTTAGGAGGAAAGTGAAATCCACACACTTTTTGGTTTCTAAACATTATACCGGAAGGCTAAATCACTTGGGTGTTACAGAATGGAGATAGATTAGACCCTAAATTAGCACTGAGATATACTAAATCTTACCATGTTTATCCCTGGCAAATCCAGGTTAACTTTTTTTGTGAAAACACTAAATACAGATAAACACATCTGCAGTAATAATTCTAAGTATATAAATTTTAGATTTTCCTGAGAATATGTAAAAATAGAATACTTGTTTCATTTGAATATAAATGATTGCATTTTAGTTCGAATTCATTCAAATAACCTTCAGAAACAACTAAATTTAAATGTTTGGAAAATGTCACTATTTAGAATATAGTTGAGCGAGGCTGGTGTGCCTTGGTTGTAATCAGAATTTGTAAAATGACCTAATTAACCAATATTGAAGGCCATCCCTATTAATAATATTAAGTGACCCACTTCAAAAACATCACTATCTGTGCCCTGTGCTATACCTAATTGAATAAGCCATATTTTTTAGTTAATATTGCACTTTACTTTTTAAAGCGTAACTGTGCATATGAGTATCTGAGCTTTTTATATCTTATATTTCAATAAGTTTTGAGATTTATGAAATAAAATTGTAAATTATGTAAACAATAGTAGTGTTTGTTTACAGAACTAAGAGACATTTAAATAATGCAATTACAATTATATCCATAGTAAATACCTGTAAATTACTAAAGCATTACTAAAACATTGGTAACAACTCGAGAAGTGAAAGTTGTTAAATTGATGCCTTTTTAATGATATACATAACCACTGAAGAATTTCTCTCACTGAAGTCTCCCATTATTTTAATTAATATTTGTTTATATGTACCTACTTATAGATAAAAACAAATTGCATGAGCACACTTACTTTTCTGTATTTATCGAAAGAAACATTACGAACGAATGAGCGACTTCAAAAATCGAACAAGATAACACTTCAATGGTTTTGTAAATTGATATTTTATGGATTCTAGTATTTCTCATGAGCTCGACCGCAGAATTGTCGATGTCTAGCCTTAGCTAATCATTGCATCTACTGAAATTAAATATAATACACTTACTTTGCCATTTTGATAGATTTTCTGTAATCTCTTGCTACTCAGTTTCAGAATACAATTTCAGAATTGCAACATGCTATAGCGTTCCAAATATAGGAAAGGAAATCGATTACAGGGCGCGTAATATTTTCATATTGGAACGATCATACTCTTGGGAAAATTATAACTTCCAAAAACACAACCACTTCGATCACTGTTTCTTGACAGAGTAAAAAAATTTAATTAATTAAAATGACATTCATATCTGTGTTGCATGTTAAAATCTAAATACAAAATTTGTTGGAGGCAACACTGATTAAGTAAACTCTTAAATAGATGGCAGCACTTAAAAGTTCGAGTGGTTCATTTATACGATAGTACGGTGAAGAAATATAGAGATTCGCCAAGAGATGGCGCTATATTAAAAATGTTTTAATATGTATTTTCCGAATGCTGCGTCCTCGTTTTGTGTAAAACCCAAGTACAATTTTTTTTATAAAATATTTTTTGTCATTAAAAAACTGTATTTTTGTCTTACAATGTAAGTATATATACATATATACATACATACATAGGTACCTATAATAATGATTAACAAGGTGTTAGGAATGTAGGTAATTGTAGGTACGTAACTATAGTTATCTACGTATCATAATCTTATATTAAAACTCGATTAGGCTTGAGGTAATTTTATATTTATTCCTATCTTCTACTACATAAATAAATAATTATTATTTGCTTAGTATTTAATTAATATTCAAAGGCTTCAACGTTTATTTAACCGGATATCCGGTTCCTTTTTGACATTCAAAAGTGCCGTGCGCGGAATTTATTAAAATATCAACCTGTTACTTTTTAGAATTGTTATAAGTAAATATCTAAGATTCGATCACCACTAAAACAATAACCAAATATTTCACCATTGAATCTTGTAAAGAGAAAACAAGATATATATTGTATTTCTTATTACTTCTTTTGCCTTGTAATGCTGAATGCCCGAGTTCAGCAATGGGCCTTAAACCCATCAAGGTTTGAGGGAGGTTTCAGGATTGAAATAAAATTCCAATAACTCCACGGTAAATTTTGCTAACAGTACCTGTACTACTACTAGAGGGGTACAAGAAAATTAACAAAATATGACACATTTACACATCATAGCGTCTCGCAGTTACCAAATAGTTAATAAAAAAGGACCTAAATGTAAATAATTACATGTTTTGGAACTGCGTGATTTCTGCCTCTCTGCTGGCTGAGAGGATGGTGCAGAGGGCGAAATTCTTACCTAATTAAATTAGTATAGGATAATTTGAATGTATTATACAGCAATAAATATTATTTTAAAGTCATTTCAGTTATCAAATTTGATAAATCTATTTTTTGGAGAAGAAATTTTTTATTGTGTATAATCTGTTCGTATAGTGCATACCCTAGTTAAAAACATTGTGCACGCCACTGCTTTAGATATAGGTAATAATTATAGGTAGGTATTTAGTGATTATTATTTAAGTAGTAATATGAATCACAGGCCCATTTGGTAAATTCTAATTGCTAATCATGAAATATCAAGACTTTTAAATGTACCTTCAATTAATAATAGATCTAGTTAATTCAACCAGTTTTTGCGACGCAAATTCTCTAACGACAAATGGGCATAACAATTATATTGTAGGTATATCAAGTCTGTTGAGGACAAAATTGGCAATAATATGCCAATAATATATGCTAATTTAATTTGACTTATGAAACTAAATGACTGTGTTTTCGTAGAAATTTTAAATTTCCATGATAATATACAGGATGTCTCGTAATTAATAGGTAAGACGCAAATGGACGCAACACATCACCTAATTGTCAAAACTATGTAATTTGACTAGTTTTATAAATTTCCCTGGGTTGACTATTTTCTGTTTTTTTGGGTTTAAATTTCTTAAACTTATCTTTCTGAAATCGATTCTCTTGAAAATTGCATTCTAAAGAACAATTTCCGTCACGCAAAACTTGTGTTTCCCTATAAATTCAAATAGGGGAGCCGAAGAAGGGATTTTTGCAGTTACTCGAGCGCGGCGCGCGACATAAGGGACTATACCTTGCACGTTGTTGAGTACCTCCACCAAGTATGAGCCAACTAGCACGTCAGATTAAGATAAGGTAGGTGAGATGATAGCTAAAAACTGCACATTTTGAAAATCTGACGATTTGGTTGACGAATGGGAGGGTTTAAAAGTTACAAAATAAAACCCTTATATTTTAGTTCTCGAGATACGAGCGCGGTTATTTTTTTACTTATTATGAAGGAAATAACCTCCTGATTAATCGCTAAAGTTTTCTGACAATTTCAGTAAGCCAAAGTAATAAAAATTGCTTTTAAAGTTTGTAGTTTATTTTTCCACTGCTAAAAGTAAATAACCATTTTTCTTCCTATAATTTAATCTGCCAAATGCAATCGGTACCCATGACGCTCGAGTAACTGCAAATTTAGCATCCCGGGCTCCTCTACTAAAACAGTTTACCATCTAAACATGTTTTAGTTTTATACGGAAGACTCCCATACTGCACTTGTAGTTAGAAGTATGCAGGAAAGTTGTTTATAGAACTAGTCTACTAATGTTACTCCAAATTAAGTGAATATATGAACCTAAATTCCATACGCACAGGCGCGGCTTGCAGGCGTTAGTATGAGTTGAATTAATTTGTGTCTTTTTTCGAAATCTAGGTTAGCTGTCTGTAGGAAATCTAGAACTAGAATGGTTTACTTTGATGTATTTTTGAGCTTAGATTTTTTTAACATGAAGTTTTTTATATTGCTTTACACTTACGTAAAAAGGTATTATAGACTGAGAGCCAGCGACAGACCAGACCTTTGTCATTTTATAAAAGCTAAAGTTTGTCAGCTCATGTTCCTACTAGTTCGTAAGTACCATAACGAACTATGGAGTTTGGACCGTGGCTTTGGGAGATAGCAGGTTTCAATGATCCAGACCCTCAACCGCCTAATATAAAGTATATTTTTTTATATTATTATCGCCTTATTATGAGAAATGTTATCCACATTCGCCAGACACTTGGCTTCATGGCAACACTTCGCTAGAGACCCTTGAAGTTTGAAATTAATAAGTGTTTTTCGAAGGGTTGCCGCGAAGCTAAGTGACTGGCGACTAGGAATATAATTTCTCATAATATTATGCCGAAGGAAACATAAAAAAATTACTTAGTCGGTTGAGGGTCTGGATCCTTAAAACATGCTACCTCCCAAATCCACCACGGTCCAAACTCCAGAATTAGCTACCGCGCTTATGGTAGGAGCATGAGCATAACCCATACAGTATATTCACAAAATATTTTGTGAATTTAGAAAAGCCTAAAGCTGAATAATCAAGAATTGAATATCTTTTTACATTTTTATTGATATAAATACGGCACACTTTTCAAAAGTAAACTTTTAATTTTTAAATACTAAATCAGATTTGATTATTGTGTAAATTTTTAAGAAAATTGTCTACTTTTATCTTAATAATGATAATAATACATATTTAATTTATTTAATGAATCATTATAGAAAGCCACGCAGTATTTGTTTGTTTCCTTTCGTTGATCGCCAAGCGTGAACATTTGTTATTATAATTATTTAAAATTCAGTAAATGTACAAAATAATAACGATATGCTGATTTATAAAAAAACTAGTAGACACCGCGCGGTTTCACTCGCGTGGTTTCCCTTCCCGTAAAAATACTGGGATAAAATAGCCTTCCTCGATAAATGGGGTATCTAATACTGAAAGAATTTTTCAAATTAACTGAAAAATGAACGCGCTAATCTCAGGAACCTCTGGTCCAGAGGTTCCTGAGATTAGCGCGTTCAAACAAACAAACAAACTCTTCAGTTTTATAATATTAGTATAGATTGAGTTTCCATATATGAAATTTAACTAGAAATATGCTAAACAAATCTCAGGCCAAAGCACTCATCCAGAAATGCCTTCTACTCTAGAGAGCTCTACTCGAGTAGACTCGAGGTCCGAGTCACAGAGGAGATGGTCACGCTTGCCCAAGTCCCCCGGTGACGATGCTGAGATACTATTAAGGAGCCAACACAATCAGAAAAGAGCTAAATAAATCTCTTGTGATGTATTCACATAAATAAAACTATATTCTAATTTGATGTGTAGTCAAAATATTTCAACCACCATATCTTGTCGATGCAGCCAAGATACAATGTATATTTTTTTTGAAGTCGGTTAGACTTTTGTTGATAAGTACTATGTTATTTTTCTCTTTTCAATATAGTACGTCTTTGTGTTTTATGGAGTGGATTTTATATAATTTGTTATACATATATTTTTAGAGAGATGACCCCATTTGTGAGTGACGAGATATCCGAGTGCGTTTTAAAAAAATGTTTGCTAAGCATATCAAGCTGTGGGTTGTACTTTGTTACAAATTAAAGTACTAGTTAATTTGTAGTAAAACATTGACCTTAAAATACCCACTTGTTTTTTTTAACATACTATTTCTATGATATTTTTTTATGATTATTATAAATATAAAGAAAAAATACAAAAGATAAAAAGGTTGAATACAATAGATATTAATAATAAGGCATACGAAATAATGTGAAGTGGGACGGTGTCGGTTACGCAGCTCCATACAAAAGATTTCAACGCGCACCGGCAGTCGGCACCAAGGTTCATTGAGGATGCGAACAAACAAAACTCTGTTGATGTTCAGTATGATAAACAATAAAAGCCTACTAACTTTTAAGATATTAAAATTCATTTTTATTGGTTTTTGATCTCAACATCATTATTAATGGTATTGAGGTTTTTTTTTCGTGTATTATTAACAGATTCAAATTCGTTTATTTAGTTTACAAGCACTTTGGAAACCTCAAGTTTGTCTAATTTTGATAGCGACTCTATTTTTGGAATTAGAATTGTTGTCATATAGTTTTCATCAAATAAATGACAAAATGATTTAGTGAAATTGAATGATTTTGAGATTCTATGGCCACTGCTCATGTGGCGTGCACTTCATACAAGCATTAAAGCACTGCAAATGTTATGTTAATGCTTGTCCAATACATATTTTCCAAGTTTGGTTGTATTTTGTTACTGGTGCATACCCTGATCAACAACCATGCACGCCATGCTGACCATGATACCCTATAAGAGAAGGAGGATTAGGAGCTTAGATTGAACTCAGTATATTATTCCAATTTGGGAACGTGAGCTTATGCCTCATTATGTTTGAAGTTTTAACCATTGTCGATACTATCAAATGTTGGTGATATTTAGAAGTAAGACGAAGTATTCTTTTAGATTTTTAGTTCTGAGATATTTTGTTAATTTAAAAACGTATATCACGGAAACCAAAAAACCAATATTACATCGGCGGGTTACGTAAATCTATGCTTAATTACGAGACACATAACGTAAGGTCGTAGAAAGTGAATCGGCCTGTGTGAACCGTCAAAAAAACCCGCCATCTTGCCAGTCTGTGGCGCGAAGTCCGATAGCTAAGACGTTTCCCGCCAAACGAGTCTGACGTCATAACTGCCTGTGACAAGCACGCAATTTTTTTTCGCGGTGTCAGTTGCCAGTGTCAATAATTATTATTATTTCGAAATCGGTGTGCAATGTCGTGATAGTGTGTTTTGTGCCTAAAATAAAGACAATTTTCGGATTTTTTATATGCATGTTCATTTAAAAATGGGGGACTCCGTTGGGAGAAAGTATACACATCTGAAGATGGTAAGAGATTTTTTATAATTTCTTAATAATTATTACTCTGAAACTAGTTTATAGAAAACCTGTAAAATAATCATAGTGCAACTTCGTGTGAACCGATCATTATCAAACAAGTTTTTATTCCTTTTACTGGCAAGAACCAATTGCTAATTAGGTATTTTGATAATATTAGTAATTAAATAAAGATTACTAAATAGGAATTAAAACAAAAAACCTGTGGACAGCAATAATTATCAATACAGACACTAAAATTATTATATAACATTATTAACATTTCAAAATACTTGGACACGTAACATATGGTAATTCGGCACTTTTACTCAAACTGGTAGGTATTTAGCATCAAAATCGTATAACAGGTATAAATAATAATACGTCATAATATAACTCTATCAGAGTTTCTCTCCATTAGTTTATTTCCCGTTCACTACGGAAAATCTATTAAACTAAAATTAATTCGATACGTACATAGCTCCAGCTACCTATGTTGTAACTTTGCAATGATCCTTTTCCATTCTAGCACTGATCGTGCAAGGAGCTAGTGAATGGTTCCGTTTATTTTAATCAGATACCTACTGATTATTCCACGTATAGTTTAATTACAAATCAGTGTTTGATTTCCTTTTTAGTTATGACAACGTAATTGGTAATGCCCTGGTTTTTTATAGACAGTTCCTGGGTGTAAATCCCAGTTGAAGTCAGCTTCATAATTATAAACCCATATTCGGCTCACTGATGACCTCGAGTCTCCTCTCAGTATGAGACGGGTTAGGCTAATGGTCCACCACGCTGGCCCAATGCGTATTCGCAGACTTAAGAACAGACAGAGAATTAAGAAATATCTCTGGTATGGTATGCAGGTTTCCTCACGATGTTTTTCCTATACCGTTTACACTTAGGAAGGAGTCAGCTTAGGATTTCATTATTCCTAAATTGGCTTAGTTCTGGTCTGGAGGCCCCTGCCGTGGCTAGGTATCACCGTAACACCAAACGATTTAGTGTTCCGGTACGATGTCTCGTAAAAACCGTCAAAGGTATATGTAGAAAAGCTTTTAACTCTTTCAAATCAATCTACTACTGTCTTCGAAGCATCATGACGTCGTCACTTAACATCAGATCGTAAGCAAGGGCAGTCAAAGCACAGGTAGTTTACAGGTTCCAATGTGCCTCTCAGTACTGTCCCGTAGTCCCTTCTCGATTCTGGCACAGTTTTAAGCTCAGCTAAGACAAATACGCAAACTTGCAGCGAATATTCAATTGTAAAAAGAAACTCTATCTTATTTACGGCCTCCGTGGCGTATGCGAGGTGGATTTACAACACGGAGGTCCTGAGTTCGAACCCCAGCTGGGACGATTGACGTATTAAGAATACCTCAATCGTTATTCGAATCAATCGAATTGGTTCAAATCTGGCTGGTATGCGGTTTCAGCCGTGGCTAATTTCCACCCTACCGGCAAAGACGTACCGCCAAGAGATTTAGATTTACGTTCCAATACGATGTGTAGAAACCGACAGGAGTGTGAATTTTCATTCTCTCCTCCTAACAAGTTAGCCTGCTTCCATCCTAGATTGCATTATCACTTACTATCAGGTGAGATCATAGTGTACAAGGGCTGTAGATATAACTTGTAAAGAATAAAAAATATCGTCTTCTTGCTTCAGTTGAAATAATATATGAAATATATGGTTGGTTTGGTGTTAATTGAGGGTAAAGTAAAACTACCTCTAAGGGGCCCTCTAATGATTAATGTTTTTATTTTTGGATTAAAAAAATTATTTATTAATTATCACTCTGCATTTAGTATTCTTTTTACATTTACACGTTACCTTAAAAATATGATAAATTAGTTCGTTAAAACATTAATTATTGCATTATGTCTTAATAATTAAAGTGATAATTAAATTCGTTCCAATCATTTACTGCATAATATATTTATTATTTACTGTTTCAACAATAATTAGACGTAAATTTTAACGTTATATATTACGTTAAAATTTAATGTAATATCTACTATAAATGGTATTCAAGTCAATTCATGCGACGCAATGTACGTACTCGTATGCGTACACGTTGCGTGTTCGTATAAAGTCTCGCCTATTAAAATCAATTAGGTGAAGGATAGGTGTTTAAAACTATGCCAGTTTAGCGCATATATGGATGTACCTGGAAATGAAATCGAACATAGGTCGCGTCATTTAAAAAGAGAACTGGAGAATCGTCATTAGCGTATTTTTAATGACTTCCTCTCGCATATACTATAGAGAGATTTGGAACTTTAACCTTCCGTATAAGGTTTGACTCTTTAATAATCTTTATTAGATTTTAATTATAATGTTCAGTACTGGTGGCTCTCTAAGGCAATGGAGGCCTTACGTTGTAACTTTCTTCAGAAATCTTCATTTCGCAACACCTCGAAATGAACAAGGACTCGAACCGAGAACCTCATGCTCTGTAGATAAAAAATATCTATTTGTTACCATTGGATTACATAGGCAGTTGACTATGCTATTGGGTAAATGATAAAAGACAGATATCTACATAATCAATAACTTCGGGGATTTAGGTTTATATTATGTCAGCGAATTAATATCCGGTTACTGTATAAACTTTATACCTATCGTAGAATTGTAACCAAAATTTACAAATTAAGTAAACAAATACCATCAGAATGATCCATAATAAATCAGCCTTCCGAACCCGTGGTAGAGTCACTGCAGACAGATATACTCGTACTTGATGTTTTGATAAATAAATTTAGATTTTTGAATTTTGTGTTTTTTAAGAAACCTTAAACCAATTTTTTAAACATCACCTAATATAAAGGTTATGTTTAACATTAAATTGTGGTTTATAATAAAACTATAAACTTATATAAATGGGTTATAATTTTAATATTATAATCAAAAATAATAAAATTTAATTCTAAATGAATTTTGCCGGATCGCGGAAAAGTCTTTAGGTAATTAATAATTAATTAAGCTTATAAAATATTGGTGACATATTTAGGTCACACATATTAAATTTTTTTGAATAAATGTATTTGTATATTATACTGTATCGGTCTAAACATTTAATGTCAGGGCAAATTTTCAAAATGTCGCTTCTTAATAACTTAGTATGCGGAAATATTCATTTATTAATGAGAAATGATTGACTAAATATTAATTAAAGATTCAAAGTCTTTAGTAGATAGTTGTTATGTTACTACTTCACCCTTGACAGATTGTCGAGGTCGTTTCAGGTTGACATAAATACGTGTCGCTCAAGGAGGTACAGAACTTAAACTGGCTGAGATTTTCTAAGGTTGGTTGATGGGATGTTACTATCTATTGGATGATCATATCAAAAAAAAGTCAAAATTATTTTAAATTTTAAGGTTTAGGTTAAGGATAAGGCTTAATTTACAAAGACTTTTGAAACATCAAGTAGGTAATGTTATTACTTATTAGATAATGGTGATAACAATTAATAGAAGACATACAACGCGCCTTGTATGTTAGTATGTCATTAGGTACTACATTTAATCGAGCATTAGGATTGATAGAATAGGTAAAGTAGTAATGGAATATCTGCAGGCTTATTCACTATACTATATTCTTTGACGTATGTTAGTTGACATATATGAAATTAAGATTCTATGTAACAAATGTCATCCGGTGCCAACTGGTGGATATCTTATAGTAGGTAGATGACATTTTGTAAATTGATTTTTTGTTATTTATTTTAATAGGTTGAAAATAAAGACCAAAATAGTGAATAAGCTAGCTGGATTTCAAATGAAAAAGTCTTCGATGTTTTATAAAATCTTGACAAGAATGTCAATTATATTTTGAACTCTGAATGGCCGAAGATGTCTCGTGAAATAAAAAGACAACTGCGATTAACAGTGGGACATGGACAATATCGCTCTTTTTCGTCACTAAATACAAAAAACACAAGCAAAAAGCCTAGTCCTCCCATAAAAATCGCGCTAAATCAAATCTTTCCTGAGAGTCCGTTTTAAAAACAAAGACTGTCACTTCTTTTTACTAAAATACAAATCTACGTATGTAAGTAGAAGGTATAAAATATCTTCCTAAAGGTGTAGAAATAAAATAATAGTACAAAACATACAAACATAAAGCATTCTCGTATTCGAGACGGTTCGGAATGCGCCAGGGAATGTACGCGGGCGCTGAGCACCGAGCCGCACCGAGCGACCAAGGCCGAAGCCTACAGCCTGATACTTGTATTTAAATACTAATTGTTTATGAGTATATTGTGGGCTTCTTCAGACCCGTAGCTTTATGTGGGTTTACTTGTTCGATTCATAAAAGTCCAGGGTTCGAGACTCAGTTCGTAAAGAACGGCGAGAATGTTCTTTTACAGTAAATACCTATTTTTAACTGTAAAAAAAACAATGGAGCTTTTTATGCTCGCGCTGTTTGAATTAATATACCTGACTAAAAGTTGATTCATATTATTTTCATTAACAATGCCTTCTTAGATTAGAAGTCGATGCACGAGATAATTCCAACAAAAAGTATGTCCAAAACAAGGTAGATACTAATTTATGATCAAAGCTGTTCTGGACTAAAATCGTGGACTATTAGTACGCTAACATAGTCACAAAAATGGCTATGTTTCGAGTCAAAATTGTTGCGGGTCTATAGGTGATTAGTATAGGATTGTACCTATATGATATTTATTGATTGTTCTGAAGGCTAAAGATGTACCCATATCTTTTACCTGTATGCATGTTAAATGTAAACAAGACATATCATTTATTTTTATTATTTAAGAAATAAAAATAAAATAAATAGAATATTATAATTAGAAAAAAAATATCTTTTAAATATGACCAATATTCCTGTTCCCCTCCGAACTAGTCGTAAAATACTGTGTTAAGAATGGGTAAGACAATAGTTCAGCGGGGATCGAACCACGACCTTTCGGCCACTTTACCACTGAGCTATTGAGGCTTCATTGCATTAGAGCCGCAGTTATTGCAGGAAGCTGTACAAGTTACAGATATCAATAACAGGCATTTGGCATTGATGAATCATTTATAGGTAATTGTATATTACAGAAGAAACCTGTGTGAGGAACAAACCTGTCTTAGAATCTACTAATATTAACATTATACAAGTTATATTGACGTTAAGAAATTTGAGACGTGATAGCCCCGGGCCGGATTCGAACCTATACCCTAGTTTGTTGGAGTCTTTATAAAACCTAAAACTACGCGAGAAGTTTCGAGATCTATAAGTTAATGTCAGTGTAACATTGGTATTTTTCTTGATATTTCGAATATCTTTGTCATTTTTTTAAATTTTCTGTTGATACATATTCCGGTCTGTTATACGCGGAAATGCGTCAACATTCTTGATACTATTTCAAGCGGACACGATTTATAAATTATTCGCTTTAAATAAGTACCAGTAATTAACTTATTTAGAAAGCAAGTCTTGCTGTGTACTTAATGACTTGTTATATATGCAAAAAAAAAACAATCGGTTATTAACTAGGTGTGGTCTAATTGCGACATCGTAAAATAGTTGATTGTGATAGTTAAGTAATGCTGACTCAAGTCAGTAACAGGATGGGTGACCAACTTTCTTTTTAAAACACAAAATATAACATCCCGGGGCGTAACGTAAAAATATGTAAATAGCATTTTTAAAATTATGAGCGGTTGACTGTTTATTTTCATCTATGATAGTTCTAATAGATTCATTTTATTTATAATTACTTTTACAAAGATTAAAAAGAATAATAAAATGTAAATTTAAATAAATTAAATAATTATAACAAATACACACCATCCAAATGTTCACCCATAGGCATGGTAACCAATACACTAGCGCTCTACACCCCTCGATGACAAGATTTATCCTTTGGGCCAAATGAGCGCCAGCTCTTGGGTCAACTGACGCATGGATCAATTTGTCGGACATACAATTAAAAAAAATATTGGTGATTAATTTTAATATTCCTAATAGATTAGTTTTAGAGCAATGTAGAGTTACTTGTACATGTATTCTGTGGTAGAGTTTTTACTTTATAACGGACTTATAATGCCTTGAACGTTTTTATACAGATAAACTGTATTTAACGTGGCTAGTATTCAATTAAATCAGATTTAGTTACATCTAATATTTGTTTTAGTAGGCATTTATTGCAAATGAACAAACAGCATCGAAGAACAATTGGACAGTGAATAAACAATTTAATTCGACTCTCACTTTGTAACTATTGTATTACAAGCTTTCATTTATGATTTTTATAAACGCTGCAAGCATTTCGTACAAATGCCTTGAGAAATGAACATGTTAGACAAAAGTGGTCGGTAATTAGTTGGTGAAAGCATTTGTGCGCGTTTAATTCTTTTATTAAGTTATTTTTCAACTTTCATTTAATTTCCTTGATTAATGTGACAAGCTTGGGGAAGTTTTATGACAGTCATAATTTTGAGTGAAAATGATAATCTTGTGTAAAATGATAACTTTAGGGCACTTTTAATAAAACTTAACTCAACAGTAACAGTAAGAGATGATTTCAGAAAATTGTATCAATGAGAAGAAAAATAAGTACTGAGAGGTATTCGCTGTCTTTTATTCTAGATAGGGGAAAGAGGATGTATTGAATTTATCATTATGTTAAGGTATGAATTCATAGCCGAGTACAGACAGAAACAGCAGACAACGTGTCACCGTGACGCTAATGATTTCGACGTATTTCTATGAAATACACATAAATATGGCTAGTGATACGTTGTCTAGAAGTTGTGTCATAGAAATATCCACATAGACACCAGTGTCTGTTTTTGTTTGTGACTATGAACTCGTACCTCATAAGTACAGCCCAAGTCACTGACGTTTACCGAAGTGTTCGGCGACTGAGGATATTGGAGCGACTAGTGTTATCTGCTATCTCACAAAGCCACCATGACATAGTCGTTTAATGTAGATAATTATGGTATAAGTATGGATTCACAAACATCATAGGTTTTCACGTCACGTTATAGTTATTTTACTAAATAACAGCTACTGTAGATATCAGAAAATAAAAGTACCTAGAACTCATACTGTTGAATGTCCAAGCGGCATCTAGTTAAATATAAGTCCGTGGTATTAAGCAAGGTATCAAGACGTGGTATTAAAGCTTTTCCTTTTAATAAGACAAGTTAGTGAGCTCGGTTGTTAGCAGTGAGATTGGTTCGAAAGGTGTCATTATGCTCCAAGGGTGCGGTCAGCGTCAATGTCGACGAGCCGAGCTATCTTGAACGGAATTGTCATCGCGAGGCGATCCGCTGCGATTAATTATATTGTAGTATATTAATATTATTTGTTCTACGAGTATATGTTGAGACTGCTTTGGCACAAGAATTTGTTCACTCTATCATTTAAATATACATAACATTTCGTATGTAATTGCTATGTACATTACAAATCTTTATCAATGCAAAATAAAATCTTACTAATTCTACTAATATTATAAACGCGAATGATTGTATGGATGTTTGTTACTCTTTAACGCCGCTAGTACTGAAAATAGATTTTATTCTGGTTTACCACATAGGTTACTTTTTATCCCGAAAAATTCCATGGAAAAAAGCCTAATGATTTTGATGGTATGAATGTTTGTTACTCTTTCGGCTACTGAACCAAATCGCCCGAAATTTGAAGTAGATACAGAATATAGTCTGGATTCACATATAGGCTATGTTTTAACCCGAAAAAAAACATGGTTCCCGAGGGATTTGTGAAAAACTAAATTTTATGCGGACGCGGGAAGTCGCGGGCGTCTGCTAATAGGTACATCAATAAAAAACACTTTTAAAAATTTATACCAAAATCATGTCCGATTGTGGGGATGCTCTACGAAGCGGTCAGGGCTCCTGAATGAGGATATGAGGAAGCTCCTAACAATTGTGTTAAAAACACCCATATTTTGAAGATTCGGGACAAACAGACCACGGAAGGGCCAGACTCAGGCGTAAGCCGATTTTCGATTTGTTGTGATAATTTTTGTGGGTACATTTTACGCAGAAATGTAACAACAGTTTAATAGTTACGAATGCTTTAGAAGGTTCTAAAGCAGGCCTGAAGAACACTATATTCTGTGCAAATGGCTCCACACCCTACGAAAGCAATGTGTTGACATTTCGAAACGTCCAAGAATGTCGAGCCTATATATATAACCTAGTCCGGTAGTTGCCGTATACATAAAGAAATAATGGTGCAAATAGCGAATGGTTACGTGTTCTCGGCTAGAAAGCGTTGTTTGTGTATGAGTTAACAGATGAACCAATGCTCGTCTATCTGTACCTTTAAGGAAATGGTACTTACTGGTATAGCCATGACTTATAATCTTTAAACCGGGCCACGGAACTATATTCGCTTTTAGCGATGTGTTCTGTGATAATCACTCATGATATTTTATTCCCGATTTTCAAGCGTCAATAACAAGGTCACTAGCTCTTATACAGCGTCTACCTATAACGTCAAGGTGTCTTAGCTTCTACCACAGTGCTTCTGCGCTTGTAAAATCAAGTATCCAATCATTAAATTCTCGTAGGTACAGGCTCTATATGACAATTTTTATACGGGGAAGTAAACAACAGCCTGTTGATTTCTGTCATCAACCAATAACAGTTTCCGCCTAAATGTATATTGCCGAGGAAATTTCTGAAAAATAAATTCTGTATTTAAAGCATTTTGTAGCATTTCATCAATATCAACCCATATTCGGCTCACTTCTGAGCTCGAGTCTCCTCTCAGAATGAGAGAGGTTAGTCCATCACGCTGGCCCAATGCGGTTTGGCATCTGCCACACACGCAGAGAACTAAGAAAATTCTCTGGTATGCAGGTTTCCTCACGATGTTTTTCCTTCACCGTTTGTGGCATTTAACAGTAAGCAAATATAGTTCAAGGGCACAACATATTTGTCATTTGTGTAATAATAATGTTTGCAGCGATAGAGCGAGCGAGTAATAACGTTAAAACTCGTGGCCCACCTCATCATAACACAGCGTCATCTGACATTAAAGGATATTAATGATACTATGCCCATAATCTTGAGGAAGTAAAATCCATGGATGTGACTAATTAAATAATGATGTTGAGTTTATCATTAAAATACCACTATATAATAACTTCCCAAAAAGGCAAAGCTTTCCAAAAAAAAAGGAACAAAGAAAAATAAAATATCAAGTAGGAAATTCGTTAATATTATGAGTATGTTTTTATGAATACACTGTTGATGTAGGATTAAATAATAATTATTAATAACCTAAAATACAACCTTCGGTATAGTGTCGGGTCAAGTTTACCCGACACTATACCGAAGATATCCCGGACGTCAGCCTATACGAGATTAGTGTGGCTCTCAAACAACTGAAGAACAATAAGGCGCCAGGTGAGGACGGAATCACAGCAGAACTCCTGAAAGCGGGTGGAAAACCGATACTTAAAGTCCTTCAGCGATTGTTCAATTCCGTCATTCACGAGGGCACGACGCCTGAGGCGTGGCATAGGAGCGTGGTGGTTCTGTTCTTCAAAAAAGGTGACAACACCTTGCTGAAAAATTACAGACCCATCTCGCTGTTAAGCCACGTTTACAAATTGTTCTCGAGAGTCATTACGAATCGTCTCGCTAATAGGTTCGACGACTTCCAGCCTCCCGAACAAGCCGGTTTCCGAAAAGGCTTTAGTACCATAGACCACATCCATACGCTGCGGCAGGTTATACAAAAGACTAACGAGTATAACCAGCCACTATGCTTAGCGTTTGTGGACTATGAGAAAGCCTTTGATTCGGTGGAAACCTGGGCTGTGCTAAGGTCATTGCAGAGATGCCGAATTGATTACAGGTATATCCAAGCGTTGAAGTGCTTGTACGAAAACGCCACTATGTCAGTCCGTATTCAGGATCAGACTACGAGGCCAATCCAGTTGCAGCGAGGAGTGCGTCAGGGAGATGTGATCTCTCCGAAGCTATTTACCGCCGCACTGGAAGACGTCTTTAAGCTTCTGAACTGGGGCGGACTTGGCATCAACATCAATGGCGAGTACATCACTCAACTGCGGTTCGCGGATGATGTAGTCATCATGGCACAGACTCTGGATGACCTTAGTACCATGCTCAATGACCTCAGCAGCGTTTCACAACAGGTGGGCCTGAAAATGAACATGGCCAAAACAAAAATAATGTGTAATGCTCATGTATCGCTCCACCCAATTATAGTTGAGAACGCTGCACTCGAAATTGTAGACGAATACATATACCTAGGACATATGATCCAGTTAGGTAGGTCCAATTTCGAGAAAGAGGTGAACCGTCGAATCCAACTCGGCTGGGCTGCATTCGGGAAACTTCGCGACATCTTTTCGTCCGAAATTCCTCAGTGCCTGAAGACAAAAGTCTTCGAACAGTGCGTGTTGCCAGTGATGACCTATGGTTCCGAGACTTGGTCGCTAACTATGGGCCTGATAAGAAGGCTCAGAGTCACACAGCGGGCGATGGAACGAGCTATGTTAGGAGTATCTCTGCGTGATCGAATCAGAAATGAGGAGATCCGCAGAAGAACCAAAGTCACAGACATAGCTCAACGAGTTGCGAAGCTGAAGTGGCAATGGGCGGGGCACATAGTTCGAAGAGCCGATGGACGTTGGGGTCCCAAAGTGCTGGAATGGCGACCCCGCACTAGTAAGCGCAGTGTTGGCCGACCCCCCACCAGGTGGACTGACGACATCAAGCGAGTCGCAGGGATTCGCTGGATGCAGATGGCTCAATATCGTGATGTTTGGAAGTCCCTACAAAAGGCCTATGTCCTGCAGTGGACGTCCATCGGCTGATATGATGATGATGATGATGAACCTAAAATAATAATAATAAATAAATAAATAATGGTTATTAATAACTTACTAAAATACTATGTATAATAATTCAATATAGAGATTCATTTTTGACTAAAAATTAACTTTACGACTATTAACTATAAAAAATATTTTTTAATACTAGGCTAGAATCGAATCCTGACTGGCTTCCTGGGAAAATTGCGTACCACTTATTAAGACAATATTATTTAGCTTTAAATAAGCTTTATACGTAAATTAATAAAATAAAATAAATTACTTTGAACATATAAACTGAAACAATTTACATTTATAGGCGTTTCAGAATTTCAACAACAATGTCCATTATTGTTCTTTACCCAAGAATCAAAGGTCATCAA
Organism: Bicyclus anynana; assembly: GCF_947172395.1. Classification (NCBI taxonomy): domain Eukaryota; kingdom Metazoa; phylum Arthropoda; class Insecta; order Lepidoptera; family Nymphalidae; genus Bicyclus; species Bicyclus anynana. The sequence goes on along the minus strand of NC_069096.1, from coordinate 1,656,821 downwards.
AGATTTTTTAGATATTAGATATATTTTAATTATAGAATTCGTAGAATTCTCGTGACACCTCTTATACGGCAAAATACATCTTGATAACGCATTTCCGCCGTGAAATAAACCTTTATTAGTTAAACAATAGACAATGTAAGGTAGAGTTTTGTAAGCAGGCACTTAGAATTGTAGTAATTTCAGTATGTTGTACAGTTAATAACGTAGCAAAGTAATTACATTGTGTTCGAATTCGATCCGGGGCATGCACATCCAACTTATCAGTAAATAAAATAAATAAATATACTTAAACAATACACATCACTATCTAGCCCCAAAGTAAGCATACAGAGTAGATTGTGTTATGGGTGCTAAGATAGTTGATATTATAATATTAATATACAATTATATACTACATATAAATACTTATATACACAGACACTGGAAAACACTCATGCTCATCACACAAATATTTTCCAGTTGTGGGAAACGAACCCACGGCCGTGGATGCAGAAAACAGGGTCACTACCCACTGCTCCACGCGGCCGTCAAATTGAAATTAAGAAATTAAATATCACGTGTGTCAAACGTTGAAGGAGAAACATCGTGAGGAAACCTGCATACCTGAGTTCTTAATTCTCTGCACGTCTGCGCGCATTGGGCCAGCTTGTGGACTAGCCTAACCGCTCTCATTCTTAGAGGAGATTCGTGCTCAACAGTGAGCCGAATATGGTTTAATTTATTTTTATTTTTTATTTTATTTATTTACAAACTTACAAACTAGCATTACAGGTCGTCCCCAATTCGCTAGTGTAGCCATACACAATTTACAAGTTACAAAAAAAAAAAAAACTAAAACAATAAAAAATCAAAAAAAAAAACTTATTTTACCTAGGTACTATAACAAATAGCCCACTGGGCAGCCTTTGTGAGTTCACTCAAAGTACAATTAAATAAATCTATGTTGTCAGCGACGATGTTGAGAGTGCGAAGTGCGCGCGTCAACGGAGCCTTGTTGAGTAGGTTGGTGCGTCCGCTCGGCACCGCCAGCAACTGCGGCTTGCGTCGCCGCCACACGTACCGCTCCGGAGCACGGAGGCTCACCTGGCTTAATACATCCGCATTATACATCTTACCTCTAATCACTTTAAAGATGTATAAAACAAGTGCAAATTCCCTCCTAACCCGTAATTCGGTATACCCGACCATTCCCAGTACGAATAATGTTGGATACATTAGTGGGTAGTACGGGTATACGCCGTATAGCCGCATATATAAATACCTAATGAATTTATTTTGCACTCGCTCCAACATGAGAATGTCGAAGACGACTAAAACTTACGATAACCTTGACATATAAGTACCTATACAGTCGCTGCATAAGTTAGTGCATATTGAACTAACAAGACTGATTGAATCCCAAAAACGCAATTTTTTTAGTAAATATTAGTAAAATTTTAGTAACATATCGTTTCATTGTCTGCTAATTGGTCATTGTTTGGTGCAGATGGTGCGATACGGCCCGCCTTCCGGTACGGCATGGGAAACGCTAACTTTGTAATGATAGCTATTCTGTACCAAGGGATATAAGTTACATTGAATTACGACTTCGGATTTGGAGGTCGGATGTTTGTTTATTTTTCTATATGTACTCGTAGCTACATACAATAAAAAATGTTCTATTAAACTTATCAATACAGTCCCGTCGTGATCACGATCCATGCAACTGGGTCGAAATATCGACATTAAAAATCTCGTCGTTTTATCGTGGTATGTACCCGTTTAAATAATATTCATTATCAATATAGTGTCTGATGGGAGGGTTCATGTATGACCTAACCTACCTAACTATACTTATGAGTTAATAATGTTTCTACTAATAAAAATATCGGATAGTCCAGTTTGGTACCGGTCGTTATGATTATTTCCCATAATTCATTCTCCCATAAGGGGTGTGGACTCGCGCGGTAACTCAGTGGGCCATTTAAAATAAGCTGAAAATTATGATAGTGAATTTTATTAAGATAATTTGGACTGCAATATCAAGCGAGTCGCAGGGATTCGCTGGATTGATTAGATTTAGCATTTTTTTTTATTCTCCGGGAAGCAGATTAAGTGAGATTGTGGATTAAATTGTACTAATTTTTGCTTTCACACGTATGGGACCTCTGTAGTCCGGAGCCCTTTATCATTGATACGGCTGATATAGCGGTGGATACGCCCCTGTATAAGACAGTTATCATTATAAAGTCAAAGGCCGCCAACCCGCATTAGATCAGCGTTGTAAACCTAATCTCAATATCCCCTCTCCTACAGGCTTGACCCTGTATTAGGCCGTGAAAATAGGCTGATTATTATTATGAATAGGTAGTTAGTTTTCGGTAATATTAACTAGTGAAGTAACAATGTCGTCAGCGGGTAATGGCGGGAGAGTTGCAGCACCGTACAGACAACACTATTGTCATTACTGTAATTACGACCATTACTTAATGCTGAAATATTTTCGAATTACACCAAATTACGTTGTCATGAAACGTGTATTGTTAATAGATACCATTTGCAAATATAATTTTAATTAATTAAGTCAGCCGTTATAGCCCAATGCATATAACCTCTGCCTTCGATTCGGAGGGCGTAGGTTCGAATGCGATCCGGGGCATACACCTCAAAAATTAAAGTTATGTGCTTTTTAAGAAATAAAATGTAACAAACCGGCAAACAAAAAACATCGTGAAGAAACCTGCATACCTGAGAACTTTCGTGTATGAAGTCTGCCAATACGCATTGGGCCAGCGTGATGGACTATTAGCCAAACCCCTCTCATTATGAGAGGAAACTCGAGCTCAACAGTGAGCCGAATATGGGTTGATGATGGATGTACATTAATTTACTCCTAGGTTATTAAATTAGATTTACCTTGACCTTATTGACCGCGGAAGCTGGAATAGCTTACATTTTTTTCGTCTCATTTACAAAGAACATTTATGAAATGTTGTGCCGTTTTTAATGTAAAATAAAAAAATAAAAAATGTCTTCTGTTTTTATTTATCTTACCTACAAGTAGGTAATACCTATCTATTTGAGTCATAACTCATATACGAAACCGAATAACCTATATTTTCCTCTTCCTGCTGATTTTAATATCATCGACGTATAATCCTATTTTTTGTTAAATTTATTCTAGTGCGAGACGATTTTATCAAAATCAATTATTTTTAAACCAATTATAGCTGAACTATAGATTAATTATAGGATACGCTATAAAAGGTTACCTCCATTAACTTTTTTATAAATTAACCTTTCGACATTGTTAAAACGTTTGCATAAACTATTTTTTTTTATTTTGGTGGTATCAATTTCGGTAAGTTCAGAGCCGTTATAGCCCAGTAGATATGACCTCGGCCTTCGGAGGGCGTAGGTTCGATTGCGATCCGGGGCATACACCTCAAAAATTAAAGTTATGTGCATTTTAAGAAATTAAACATATCATATCTCAAACGGTGAAGAAAAAACATCGTGAGGAAACCTGAGAATTTCCTTAATTCTCTACCAATCTGCATTGGGCCAGCGTGGTGGACTATTAGCCCAACCCCTCTAAATTTTAACTCGTACTCAGTGAACATGTTGTAATGATAATGATGAATTTAGGTAAGAAGTATAAGGTGTCTATTATAGGTCAGTATTTTTTCTTCTGGATTGATTAATCAAGTTTAATATACTGTAGGAAATAGTAGTCTGAGACGGATAAGACGTCGCTCGATCTCGTGTTGGTTCGTGCCGACGCTAGGTGGCGTGACTTTCCGTAAAGAGTAGGAAGTTAGAGAGGGGTAGCGATTGGTTGGCGGGAACGACTTGCGATATAAGGTGCTTGGCGTACGGTCGGCTTCAGCTTTCAACTGAAAACCAGCGCTGCATGCTCTTTTTGTTAAAAGAGTATGTAGCATTATGCTGAGTTGGGTTCCTTTATTGGGTTATGCCACACATCGCAGGATATTGTCCTGACGATTATAAGAACAAATTGTGTTGTGTGGCATAATGCTCTAATAAAGATTTTTTCTTTCTTTCTTTCTTTCTTTCTTTCTTTCTTTCTTTCTTTCTTTCTTTCTTTCTTTCTTTCTTCAGTGTGCTCGTGGCGTTCGAGCCACGATCCATATTTCTTGTTGTGTAATTCTTTACGGGTTACTTAAGATAGGCGAGGAGAGTGACTTGAGTGGAAAAGGAGAGTGTTAGTAAACTGTCAAGGACGTCTTTAACTCTACATACAACGATCACAAGTTTGTGACTCCACTCAAGGTCATTCTCTTCCATTCTAGGGTTTGTTTTGGTTACAGTTTAATTTGTTAATTAAGTTGTTGTGACAAATATTATAACCTTTGTTCGACATTGGTTTTCTTATTTTTGTAATCCACTTCTGAGTCTCCTAAGATACGTATACCTCTTAATTCCTAGTAAAGGTTTCATTAAACTAGATTGCATGTAACCGCGACAGTCTACCTGTAGGTATCAACCGCATTGTTACGAGAGCGAAATTAGGTGACCGCCGTACCTTGATCGCTACTTCACTACGAGGAAGTATGGCGTGTTCTCACTAATAATTCATATGTTTTTAGAATTTAAACTATCGTGAGTGTTATTCTTATTAATTTTTTCGGCAGTTTTATTTCTCAGATCTAGAATTACTTCAATTCATTAAAACCTTTAGTTTAAAACTGATTTCTCCATTTTAATTTGGAGCTACAGTTTTAGCTCCATGAGAAGGCACAGAGTGTCTCTGCGTAATCGAATCAGAAATGAGATCCGCAGATATACAAAAGTCACCGACATAGCATAACAATGTGTCGCGAAGCTGAAGTGGCAATGGGCGGGGCACATAGTTTGAAGAGCCGATGGACGTTGGGGTCCCAAGGTGCTGGAATGGCTACCCCAGAAAACGAGGTGTTGGTCCACCAGGTGGACTGATGACATCAAGCGAGTCGCAGGGATTTGCTGGATGCAGGCGGCTCAGGATGGTATGTTTTGGAAGTCACTACAAAAGGCTTATGCCCTGCAGTGGATGTCGATCGGCTGATATAATGATGATGGATGACCTATCATTTGAAAATTATATAGATCTATGTCTTACAGGTTTTTTTTTGAAGTAGAAATCGTATTTTGATATTCGTTTACTTAAAAACACTGACATTTTACAAAGTAGGTTAATGATCGTGCGTGTAATAGTAATAATTATTCTGTGATATATTAATTCACGATCTTGTTAACAGCGTAAGTTATATAATCAAGTGATTATGTGTATTGATTGACAATTTATTTTAGCAGGCGTGAAGATTTATAGCATTCTTATTATAATTTCTTATAATCAGTGTGATTTTAAAATCTATTGATCAATTGACCTCAATTAATTAGGCTAACTTTGTTTTTCACAGTCATGCATTTTTATATAATTTACGAAATTCACGAAAAGTTTACGAAAATTACGTAACTCTCGACCTATGTCAATTCATAGATCAATACTAATATTATAAAGCTGAAGAATTTGTTTATTTGTTTGTTTGAAAAGTGTTAGATAGAATAGAGGTGTTCATTTATCAAAGAAGGCTATAGGATATAATTATATCTCCGTATTCCTACGAGAAAGGAAACCAACGCGGATGAAAACACGCGGCGTCATCTAGTTAGATTATAAGGAGAGTACAGTTACAGACGGAGTTAGGAAGTTGGTTGTATCACACTCCCGTGCATCAGGGAGCGCGTTGAGTCTATTATTACAATTAACATGAGATAAAATATCAATTACAAAGTCAAACATTATTTTACCAAGACGTGCATCTACTCACGGAATTGTCTATATTGATGTTGACACGAACCTTTATTAATATTGTCTTATTTGATCCTACGAGTCGAACGCTACCCTCAGCCTCTCAGGCTTAGAGAGCCCTTCCCAAACTGATAAGGCCTTAGGGTTTGGATCGTATCTTCGAGCCCGAAATTTATCTGATAGAGGTACCGCGACCAGACTAGGCTAGACTATAAAATAATGCAACTAAAGTCGCAAACTTAAAATTAACGTTTGAGGATTAAAAACGCGCCCTATTTTGAAAAAAGCTCAGTAAATACTCGGCTAGGGATTTTTGTAATTACAATTTAACAACATTGCTGTACTCAGTTATTTCCTGTCGTTCTCAAGCATATACGAGTACATTACACTTTTAATAAACCTATTCACGACTAAACTGCTGAATTAATTTTAATGAATTTTGGTAAAGTGATAAATTCGAAGTTGAAGCAGAACATAGGCTAGATTTTAGGCCGAAAAAATTCATGAAAAACAGAATTTCACAACCTTTCAAGGTTCTGTATTTCGAAGGGATGTGAAATTCTGTTTTTCATGAAAACAGGCCAGCTACGCAGTAATAATATACCTTACTAAGTATACCGTTAGTAGTAAGTAGTAGGTACCTATTACCCAGTAGCACAACCATTAATAAAAATACGTAAGACATAAACCGCGGTATACGATTACGGTTACACATTATCATCAGAAATGAGCCTCGAGTTTTGAGAGAAATTCGAGTTACGCAACCTCGTCGCGGCCGTCAATTTACGATGATACGGATATTCTTTGTTAGGTAATCGATATTTGGCTTTTGGTACGAGATATATAATCAGGTGTAACTATTTTTCGTATACAATGACTGTCTAACTCTCTCTGAGGTACTTAAACAGAGCCTTTAGAATTTGATATCTGATGACTGATTGTGTAAGAAATGTATAAATAGTCAAATAGAAAATTAAATGTATGGTTTATTTCTTCAATCAACTAATAGACGTTCGTTCGAAAGGGGTGTGGATTTTCATCCGCCTCCTAACAAGTTAGCCCGCTTCCATCTTAGACTGCATCATCACTTACCATCAGGTGAGATTGTAGTCAAGGGCTATCTTGTAAAGAATAAAAACAAAAATTGGCTAGTTGACTCATATCAAATTGAAGCGTATGTCAAACATTTCTTAGTAAGCAATAAAAAATAGATAATTTTATCTATGTTTCCGTTTTTAAAGCAAATAAATCAATATAATTGACTTCGATTCTTCAAATTAAAAGGCGTTGATGATATTTTGTTGAAGATAACTCTTTTTATTGGTGAAATTTAAGGAAATTGCGTCAATTTAAAAAATATATCATTATTTAATTTAAAACATGTTCCATATTATTATGCATTTGTCTAATGACTGTACATTTATTTTAAATATTCCTTTATTCCAAAATTATACCGACGCCAACGACAATATCTCGAAATGACTTCCTTTGACTAAAACTTTCCTCTCCTTAAACTAGCATGTTATTGAATAGAAGAGTTATAAAATTCTATTTATATAGAATTATATACAAAAATAGACTTTTTTGATTTAACTTGATTCTGAACATAAGTAAAACCAATTGATAAATTTTGCTATTCTCCAATAACCGTTGTGTGTTTCAATTAGGTACCCTCTGCGTATTTTTCAAGTCTGAAATTTAGTCATCGTTTGACGAATTCGGTGTTCAGACGGAGTTAGAAAGTAGGTCAGCTCCCGTGCCTCGGGGAGCACGTTGAGTCTATAGGACCAATTATTAGATTAAACAAAAGATAAATAATTATAAATTATAAAGTAAATTATTTTACTCTATTAACAAGACGTGGATTTCCTCATGGAAATGTCCATATTGATGTTGTCACGAATCATTAATTAATTAATATTGTCTAGTTTGATCCTCTAAGTCGAACCTATAAGCCTTTCACAATTAGAGAGCCCTTCTGATAAGGCGATTTAGAGTTTGGATCGGATCTTCGAGCCCTACAGTTCTCTGGTAGAGCTACCGCGACTAGACTAGTCTAGACTATAAAGTAATGCAACTAAAGTCGCTTTCAAAGTTTAGTTGTAAACATTAGTTAACAATAGTCCCCTTTTTTCAGGATTTATTACTTTCTTTTGGAGAATAGAAGAATAAATAAATCATTGATAATAAAATATAGGCAAAGACGTCATTCGCAACTTGCGAAACATAGCATAATAGGTACACGTAAGCTGGTAGCTAACAACGTACGAAGCGGTAAGGCCTGACATGTGACCTGGAAATCGTAGGTACACGTCTCGAGGCAACCCTGACCCGCGTACTTACTACACAGCTTTCCATTCACGGCTGGCTATCTGTCCTATTGGATTATTGAGAGGTTGACTAAAATATGTAAAGGTGTTATTAGGGCCCGTTCACATATCTTGCATTTTGCAAATTTTTATCACCATCATTATAAGGCGCGCAACGCTCATCTCTCCTGTACCTATTAGAGTTGGGTTTGCTACCTAATATCGAGCTCATGACACTTCTCAAATGTGTATTTATTTATTTTATTAACTTAAAAGTAAGCCTAGCTTAAAGGAAACCCTAATTCGCTAGCTTAGGACTATATTACAATTAATTTAATTCTGTTTAACTAAATACATACACTTCAAAATTAATACAATAGCAAAAATAGTATTGGTGGGCTTGGTTTGCTAACTTTTGATTCTAAAACGATTACTATCAGATGTTAATGTAAATCCATGGATAGAAATGTATTAGTAAACTATTAAATTTTATTAATATACTTTGTAAGTGGTTTCCTCAATAAATAAACGAATCAACTCTTTATATTGTACTCGAATCAAATACTTATAATTTCATCGAAAGTTAACGAATACATTCATGGAATTCGATAAACTAGAAATCGTTGTGAATGAACTAGTGTTGCAAAAATTCTCGCATCGGAGTGAAAGAATCGATACTGTACGCCGGACACGTTTTACTTTCTCGTGTATACGTAGTGATGCGCTTGTGATAAACAATTTATCGAAAATTCGCGATCGGTATTCTGTTTGGGTGATAGTAAAAGTTTTTATGAGAGTTTTGGTTTATGCAAATATTTGTTATCCAAGTTGCATCGTAGGTATACGTAATTTTGTAACACTAGTTATACTAACTATAACAAATGAATGACAGCTTTACACAGAAGTATTAAATAGGTACTTCTGTGTAAAGCTGTCATTCATTTATATGATATGTGTGATGTATTTTAAATATGTAGCGTATTGGATTTGGTAGGCTAGACGTAAAATCTTTTAGTGCAATTTGGAGAAGGTTTACGCAGCAAAGTTTTCTTCAAATTAAACTATAGCGTACCTTTAACCATATTATGATGCATTTGTATTTGATAAAAGTGTAAGCTAAAAAAAATATAAAAATAAGTAAGTACATCACTATTGTATATTTATTCGTTTTAATATTTAAAATCTAATGAAACAATTTAAAATATGCAGTTTTCGTAGATCATTTAAAATTAATATACTCGTATATGCTGTACGATTTAGTTACACCATCTTTATATAACTTGTGATTTTCAATAAATTCAAACAACCAACCGTGAATGTACGTTCTGAATGACAACGTATTGTGACGTATACGAAAATTTGTGGCGCACGAAAATATTTAAAGAGCTTTTAAAACGCTCGCACTCTCGCACGCTCGCACTCTCGCTTCGCTTTTGACTGGTGGGAGGCTTCCGCCGTGGTTAGTTACCACCCTACCGGCGCAAAGACGTACCGCCAAGCGATTTAGCGTTCCGGTACGATGCCGTGTAGAAAACGAAAGGGGTGTGGATTTTCATCCTCCTCCTAACACTCCTAGCCCGCTTCCATATTAGATTGCATCATCACTTACCATCAGGTGAGATTGTAGTCAAGTCAACTTGTAAAGAATAAAAAAAAAAACAAAAAAAATAAAAACTCAAGACGAAAAATTTGTCGAGTGTGTGTTTCTTCCGTCATTAAAACTGCATACGCGAGACGCTATCACTCACGACCAACACTGAGTGGTCCCTTTGATGACTTGACGTCAATGCTCAATGACATCATGTTCCATTTATATTATGATCGAATTCCTCGTAAGTTGACCTTCGCATTTGGAATCAGTTCAAAACATACGCCACATTGATCAGGCAGTTGGGCCAATCTCCTATTCTCACGATATTTTACTTCGTAGCTGATTTCCTTTCACTGCAGATATTTTAGATGCCGCAAAATGCACGACATATTTCGTAGATATTCTGTGGGAGCTAAAGTTGAACTAAACGGTTCTCCAGTCACTTATAGGCCGTACAGACTAATTTAGTATTTTAGTCGAGTACGAACAATTTTTGGATTTATAGCCCAAAAATCGTTCGTACTCGACTAAAATAATAAAGTAGCCTGAACTAGGCCTTACCGTGGAATGGCAAAGGACGATACGCTTCAAGTTGAGTTACATTTTAAACAAGTGAGTTTAAATTTAAGTTTGTTTACTTCAATTATGTAGTAATTTTTTTCAAATTATTATTTAGGTTTCTTTAATTTTTCAAATACCGCTTTTATCGATAGATTATTGATGCCTATGGTTGCACCGGTAATCTTCCCAAGATATACATAATTAAAGGTGATATCATCTAAATATAATTATGTATATTGGGTTATATAAAAATTTGGATTTCTCAAAAATAAAAACAATCTATGTGGTCATCCACAGTTTATTTATTATATAAGACTTCAGCTGGCCTATTTGGTATTTCATAACAACCTACTAAAAGAAATATCAAATCACCTGACATTTCTTACTTAGAATCGTAGAATTTCGTATATATCAATTAAAGTAAATACCTATATATCAAAGTTAGTGAATTAGCCTGCACTGGACTCAACTGATATGATTAAAAAGTATGTCGTACTTTCATATGGATAGTTGAATTTAACGTTTTTTTTATTAATTTTTTTTATTCTCTATAAGTTGACAACCTCACCTGATGGTAAGTGATGATGCAATCTAAGATGGAAGCGAGCTAATTTGTTAGGAGTAGGACGAAAATCCACACCCCTTTCGGTTTCTACACGACATCGTACCGGAACGCTAAATCGCTTGGCGGTACGTCTTTGCCGTTAGGATGGTAAATAGCCACGCCTGAAGCCTCCCACCAGCCATCGTGGACCAATTAAGAAAACCTCTATCGGCTCATCGGCGATCCAACCCAGGACCGTTTTGTAAATACACCGAGCATACCACTGCGCTACGGAGGCCGTCAAATTTCAAGTTTTATCTATGAGATAGTTCGTGAGTAGTCTGGGGTGTGATCTCACGTAATGTCAAAGTCGTGGCTTGTCATCTCACCCTTGCCATTACAGCCGGCTGCGGCGCGCATTCTATGACGGTCTCGTCACTGTGACTCATTGAGATTTTGCATAAGCTGAAACATGTAACTTTGAAGCTTGCGTTCCATGTCTTATCAATAGGGATGATGCTGACGTCATCAAGCGAGTCGCAGGGATTCGCTGGATGCAGGTGGTAGTATCGTGATGTTTGAAAGTCCCTACACAGCTATTTATTTGCATAATGCTAGCTAAATGATAGCCCAATGGATATGACCTCTGCCTCTGATGCACCTCCAATTTTTCAGTTGTGTGCATTTTAAGAAATTAAATATCACGTGTTTCAAACGGTGAAGGAAAACATCGTAAGGAAACCTGCATACCAGAGAATTTTCTTAATTCTCTGCGTGTGTGAAGTCTGCCAATCCGCATTGGGCCAGCGTGGTAGACTATTATTGGCCTAACCCCTTTCATTCTGAGAGAAGACTCGAACTCAGCAGTGAGCCGAATATGGATTGATAATGATGATGACAATGATGATATAAATTAAAATTATGCTGATAGTAAAGCAATTTTGTAAAAGTAACAGGGTATCTGAGATCATTACTTTCGGAGCAACAGGGTTTTAAAAGGACAATTTTGCGACGCTGCCGTGAACCGCTAATGACACCCTATACTAAATGACTTGTTATCGACTTAAAGGCTTTTTATTAATTATAGCTAAGTGTGAAGTTTAAATTAGCTATACATTAAGGGGTCAGACTCAACATACAATAGTTTGATTATCGTCCATTGGTTATGATAACATGACCCCCAATTATATAGGTCGTATTGAAATATAAGCTAAAGAATGAAATATCATTAACAACTGATAATAACATTTACAGATTCGTTCTTTTATACGAAGTTAGTCATTAAATAGCCTGATGATGATACACCCTGTAGGTATTTGGGGATTTCAAATAGTTAACTAATTTGTTTACAATTATTGTGCTTTTGTGTTGTAGGTATCCGATCAATGCCCTTAGAGAATGATCTTTCAATTCAGTATTTATTTGGCTATAATAATTACATTTATCCGGGTTCACTGGCCTGGCTAAGGAAAAACATTCCTGACATTTACCAATACCAAAATATACTAAAACTCACTGCTTATTGGGAAGCTCAGTACATAATACAGATAACAGCAAAAAATTACAATCAAAATTTACATGCATATTTACTCACATACGATAATTTTAATCATCAACGATCAGTGATTTTGCGGCAGCATCATGCTTCGTTGCATTTTGACTACTTTAAAAGTCCGATTACTGCAATTCGATCATTTTAACTTCGAATTCGTTTTCTGTCAAACTGTCTCTATCTTTCTCGGTCAACTGAATTCAAAACTTACACTGTTCGTACGCCGCGTGGTTCCCGTTCCCGTAGGAATACGGGGATAAAATATAGCCTATAACACTCGAAGATAGTGTAGCTTTCCAACAGTGAAAGAATTTTTCAAATTGGTTCAGTAGTTCCAGAGCCTATTTGTAATATTAGTATAGAGAGAAAAGCGCTATTGTACTGAATTTGCGCGTTCATAATTAAAAGTAAATTGGATGAAAAAAAATAATATTAATTATATAGGAAAAGGTAATGCAATAAATGCTAGAGGCTTGTAAATAAATAAATTTACTTAAAACATAATTATTATTATTTCTTTTGAATTGTCGAATCTTTTGCGATGCAACTTAATATTTCTTTAAACTTTAAATGTAAAAATTTAATTTTTTTTCTTTTGAGATTACACTAGTGTATTTTAACTGTATTTTATGTTCTTATTAGTGATATAGTTATTTTGTTTGACTTATTGTATGTTTTCTGTTCTTCCCTTATGATGTACTCTATACTCTGACTCTGTACTGATATACTCCCAACAATTTTAGATGAGGTAGGTCCATTTTATTGGCACAACACATTTTCTAGCATTACTAAGATATAAATGTATTAGTTTTAAGTTATTATGTAGTTATGTGTTGTCCTAGCAGATAAATGACTTCAATTCTATTCTATTCTATTCTATTCTAAATATGTTTGTTATCTTGTTGAAGCGAGTCGCAGGGATTCGCTGGATGCAGGCGGCTCAGTATCGTGATGTTTGGAAGTCCCTACAAAAGGCCTATGTCCTGCAGTGGACGTCCATCGACTGACATGATGATGATGATGATGATGATGATGATGATCTTGTTGAAAATAGTAAATGTTTTGCAGCTTGCAGACACCTGCGTATTAGAATTGATTTATCAGTATAAAAATTCTAATACATACCTACATAAATATGAAATAAATAAGCGTTAGTGTAAAAACAATACCGCAAATATATCGATTCATGTTTGCAGATAATGGTAAATAGAACAAGTTTCTTGAGCACGACGACAATAATAATTGCCAAAGGTTTTTTTTATGTCTGGCAAATAACAACTTTAGTTATTATTGATCCGGTTCTTGTTAGTGACAAATACATTAAATATTCTGCCTTAGTCATCGCCCAAGCCTTAATAATATAATGTTACAAAATCACCGATGGGATTCTAGTTAAGCATATTGCCGCCTCGCTGGTTCACTGATTAGCCTACGCCAGATCACGTGTATCTGGTTCATGGTTCGAGCCAACGATAACTTTTACTATAGACATGTTACGTGCCTACAAAATCACCGCATAAAGTGATCCGAATTTAGCTACTCCACTGAGCATTATATATTTATATATACATATATAGTGTTTACACTTCCTATATACACAACTCGACATTGTAGACAATATTTAGGTATTAAGTGTGTAAATAACTTTCTTTGTTTAATAAGGCGACTAAATTAAATTCAGAGAATAATTATGCACATTTGTCCGCCTCAGTTTAGATGCGCTAGTGCTTTGTCTCAAGTATAAAATATCATTGGTTTCACCAGCCTCATCGCGCGTCTTGTTGTTTGATGGTTAAATTATAGTAATTTTGAACTTTACCAAAACTATAGTCATATTTGTAAGATGTTAAGACACTTGTTTGACAGTTTGCCTCTCAACTGAACGTTGGTTAACCCCATGTCAATAATACTTTGACAATAGTGTGCAATATTTTAGCGATTACTAATATTCAGAGTACCTGAGCACCGCATTTACAAAATTCGACGTTACCTATATAAATTTAAGGTTTTATTTTAAATAATTCACGTTTATGCAAATATGATGCGGCCTTTGACAAGGCTGCGGAGGGAATTGTAATCGTTAACTTTGACATTAAAACAACTGGTCGACCCATTGCGGAATAGGATGAGCCGTGATAGAATACGAATTACG